>NC_079218.1:22977284-23277284 GCF_029633865.1 Lampris incognitus
AGTTATCAGGACCATTTCTTGGGTCTGGATGAGTCTTTTTTTTTTTTTTTTTTGGATCCCCCCGCCTTTTTCCTCCCAATTGTATCCGGCCAATTACTCCACTCTTCCGAGCTGTCCCAATCTCTGCTCCGTCCCCTCTCCCTGCTGCAGACTACCACATGCCTCCTCCGATACATGTGGAGTCGCCAGCCACTTCCTTTCTTCTGACAGCGAGGAGTTTCACCAGGGGGACGTAGTGCATGGGAGGATCACGCTATTCCCCCCAGTTCCCCCTCCCCCCCGAACAGGCACCCCGACTGACCACAGGAGGTGTGAGTGCAGCGACCAAGACACATACCCACATCCAGCTTCCCACCTGCAGACAAGGCCAATTGTGTCTGTAGGGACGCCTGACCCAGCCGGAGGTAACACGGTGGGAGAGGAATGCACAGGGCTGGAGAGTTTCTGGTCAGAAGCTGAGCGCTGAGAGAGAATAGCTCCAACCCCTGTATCTGAGGCATCAACCTCCACAATGAACTGACATGAGGGGTCTGGTTGGATGAGAACAGGTGAAGCAGTAAAGCGCCACTTTAGCTTGGTGAAGGCAGCATCTGCCCCAGGGGTCCAGGAAAAGGGGTTAGCAGAAGAGGTGAGTTGGGTAAGAGATGCGGCCACATGACTGTTGTCTCTGATGACCTCTATAAAAATTATCGAAGCCCAGAAACTGCTGAAGTTGTTTCAGGGATGTGAGTATGGGCCAAGCTGCTACTGCCAGAATCTTCCCAGGATCCACCTTCACCTGTCCACTCTCAATGATGTATCCTAAAAACCCAACAAAGTTGACATGAAATTCACATTTCCCAGCTTTGACAAACAGTTTGTTCTCTAGTAGTCTTTAGAGAACTTGCCTCACATGCTGGATGTGTTCCTCAATGTTCTGAGAGAAGATAAGGATATCATTGAAGCTGACCACTTCAGAAAATCATGAAGGACATCATTGGCAAGAGCCTGGAAGACAGTGGGGGCATTGCTTAATCTGAAGGGCATGACTAAATACTCAAAGTGACCAAGAGGGGTATTGAAGACAGTTTTCCATTCATCTTCTTCCTTGACTCGGACCAAATGGTAGGCATTTCTAAGGTCAAGTTTGGAGAAGATGGCGACTCCTTTGACTGATTCAAAAGCAGAATTTATCAGATAAAGAACATATTTGTTTTTAACTTTTAAGTTATTTTAACCACGGTAGTCAATGCAGGGGCGCAATGAATGGTCTTTCTTAGCATCAGAAAAACCCTACACCAACAGGGTAGGATGATGGCATTATGAAACCTCCATTTAAGGAGTCATGGATGTAAGTGTCTATGGCCTCTCTTTCAGGGTGAGACAGATTGAACAGGCAGCTGGAAGGCAAAGAGGCTCTTGGGAACAGATCAATGGTACAATCATAAGGGTGATGAGGGTGCAAAGAGAGAGAGCGCTGCTTACTAACATCTTCTCCCAGGTCATGGTAAACAGAGGGAATAGATGACAGATCTGGGGGTTCAGTGTCTGATAAGGGAGCAGTGGCCTCTGCTGGGGCTAGGCCAGATTTTAGGCAAGATGACTGACAAAAAGAGCTCCAGCTATGAACTTTATTGGTGGACCAATTGATGTGGGGATTATGTAGTTTTAACCAGGGTTGACCAAGGGGGTATGAGGAGAGGTGATGATGTAAAACCGGATGGACTCGTAATGATTACCAGAAAGGATGAGGTAGGGGCTCAGTAATGTGAGTTACTCAAGCTAGGATCTTTCCATTTAGGGTGTAGGCATCAAGGGGAACGCCGAGTGGGTGAATGGCTATACCAGCTTGGGAAACAAGGTTGGCATCAAGGAAGTTTTTTACCAGCTCCGGAGGCACACAATGAAGGCACACAATGAAGACCTTTGGTTCCACATAAGCGTAGTGTTAGAGCTGGGCGATAAATCAATTTTATCAATTAATTTGAATTTATGGCTTAGGACTATGTTTAAAATGAAAATTGATTTTTCACTGTAACTTGGGTAATTATAGTACAGAACCACCACCGCTTCCCAGCTCCCATAGGTCATAGTAATGGTCCTCTGAATTCTCTTCAGACATAGGTCAACATGGCAGCATGCCCTAAGAAATGTAAGGAGTTCGTTCTTGAAAAAGGCAGTGTCTCCTCAGTCGTCTGGAAGTAGTTTGGTTTTGCAGAGTCCAACTTCGAGGAAACCACTATCTGTGGTAAAGTATGTCTAAAGTCTGTGGCAACGAAAGGCAGCAACATGAACAATTTATTCCAGCATCTCAAAAAGAGACACACAGCCGAATGGGAGAAGTGTGTGGTTCTGTGAGTTGCAGAAGACAGCAGCAGTCCTAAAGTACCTGCTAAAAAGCAGGTAACAGAAGCGGAATCATTTTCCCATTGTATCCCATATGAGAAGAAGGGGCCCCAGTGGAAAGACATTACAGAAGTGGTGGCGTTTCCCATCACCAAACATATGGTGCCCGTTTTCAGTTGAAAGGCCTGAGCTCATCCACATGCTGAATAGAATCACGGGAATAGAGAAAAATCCATCCTTGTTTTTAGTTTTTGTTTTTGTTAATCGTTTTTATTGTTGGGCCCTGTGATGGCCTGTCCAGGGTGTCTCCCCGCCTGCTGCCCTGACTGCTGGGATAGGCTCCAGCATCCCCATGACCCTGAGAGCAGGATAAGCGGTTTGGATAATGGATGGATGGATAATTCCTTTTTCTTTTGTACTTTGCTTTTAAGAAAAATCAATTAAAATCGTAAATCGCGTGTAGTGTGAAAAAAAAATGTGAGATTTTATTTTTAGGCCATATCGCTCAGCCCTACGTGACGTTGAGCTGCATTCTGGACTGAGAAACTGGAGGGAAGGTGGTCTGAGTCTGCTGGGTCCATGATGGCCAGATCATTCTGTTATGATCAGTAGAGGCAGATCCAAACGCAGACACAGACAATGGAATGAAGTAATGTAAAAGGGGCTTATTGTAGGAATATAGGAGAACAGGAATGGCAGGCAAGGCAAAAAGTAGAGAGGCGATGGCAGAGCTGGACTGAGCTGAATGGTTAATGGCAAAGCTAAGATCAGCAAGTCAGATGGGACGATGAAGTGAACATGGCTGGCAGAGGATAAGCAAGCGGGCAAGGCAGACAGGCAGGGGAACCAGAGAGTAGTGATCCTGGAACCGCAAGGAGACACGCTAAATACAGGTAACATACAACATGAGGAATAACTATGAATATACAATTGCAGAGCGGCCGAAAATGAAAGACTACCGCAGTGGTTGAAACAATGATCTGGTGATGTGTGGATGAAAAGCTGTAGTAGATATACTGTTGAGTTGATGGAAGGCAGATGTGCAGGCTGAGCAGGTAAGGTGAATGAACTGCAAATCAGGAGGGAGCCAGAGTGCCAGGGAAGGAAGCCACGCCCACACCGCATACACAGAGAGACAGACGGGGAAACAGGCGACACCGGGAAAAGGGGAAACACAAGGGGAACAACTGGCCTTGACAGTTTTGGTGTGTTTATTGCTAACTCCTCACAGATTCTGTCACTAACATTTTGATTCTCAAGGATTCTACTCTGACTGCATGTAACATTCACTTTGTGTAAATATGCTTTGACCAAAAATCCCCTTTTACCCTCTTATTTCTTTTCTTTTTCTGTCCTTTTTCCTTTTTTCCCCCTCCCCCTTATGGTTGTTCTTTTGCCTCCTCTCTATCCAACCCCCACTTCGTCCCCCTCTCCTCTTATTTTTCCTCCTTTTCACTAAACAGGCCTGCCACTGCAGACACCACCTCCCCAGAGGTGAATTTGTTCCCCACCACTACCACTAATTCAGTTGCTGAGAGCTTTAGCATGGCGCAGAGTAGTCCTGCTAGTGAGAGCACCACCCTAACCATCAGTGCAGCTTCCTCCAGCCCAGTACAGGCTGGGAGCAAAGCTGCATCCAAAAACAGTCCTGTTTCTGCTCCTGAGACCAAAGATAATGTTTCCTCCCTTGATCCTGAAACCCAACCCAATGTGGGGCCCCTTGTTGACTTGAGCGAGACACCTAAAGTCACCCCTTCGTCTAACCCCACTCCCCCGATCTCAGAGCCAACCACCTCACCCTACGCTAAAGCTGACAGGCCACAGGGCCATCCTGATCCAGTCAAAGCCGCCGACAGCACCCAGAGTAAGGACTTAAAAAAAGATGGCCTGACCGAGGATGCGCTCATTGCCCTGGGCACAGTCTCCACTGCACCAACCCAAGACGAGTATGAACACCTCCATTCCCCACTCCTCACATCGCCTGTTCTGCCCTGGTAGTATTCCAGTAGCCACATATCACTTTCAAGGATGTGCTATTAATTGGGAATACCAGAAGGGAATACTGGCCATTTCTTAAAAATATGATATTATTCTGTAGGCTGTATAACAAAAAACTGCAACCCGCTAATACCTGCACATGTTGCGAGAGTGCACTAGCAAACCACTAGAGGGCAGCGTCATCACTGTTACAATTTCATTAGCAGACGCTTTTATCCAAAGCAACGTACATCTCAGAGTTAATACCACACAAGCAAGGATCTAGTCAGTAGACGGCAATGCAAGTAAGTGCCAAAAAACTAGGTTCAAGTCCGATAAGACATAGGTGTCAACAGGCAATGCACCATAGGGTGCATAGAAGCGTTTTTGTTTTTGTTTTTTGCTTCTTTTTTTTTGTTGTTTTTTTGGATTTGTTTTTTGTTTTGTTTTTTGTTTTGTTTTTTTGGTATTTTTTAGCAATGTCCCCCTCATGATGACATAATTGGAGTATAGAATTTCAACAACATTTGTAATCCAAAACGTGTTATCACCTTCGGAAGCTCTTTTATGTGAACGATAAATGCTTATAAGACGGGAGAACTGTCATCCCTTTCTGACTTCTTTCATTTTCCACGTGTTATAGTCCAAATGTGATTGTGATTGCTGTCCACTGGAAAGAGGAATCTATGGCGTGTTCTTTCTGTACATATTCTTTTGTTCAATGGCTTGGTCTAGTCAGAAAGGCACTAACTGAGGAAGCCTCTTGGATGAGAGGCGAAACATCTTCACGGATATATACCAAGTCCAGTTGCACTTGATTCAATTCCTTTGGATAACCGTGACCTGGATGAATGAGAACATTCACAGATTTGTTCAATGGTGTTTCACTCCCACCTTAAAGAAGAATGACAAGAAGAGCAAATAGTCAGAAGTTTATTACTGTGAACCTGCATTTTAAAGAAGTAGCTAATTTACAGCTGACATTATTTTACAAGGTGGCAGCGAGACACCACTTGATACAAGAACGCTTGAGTAAAACGTCATGGATTTCTTGTTTCAGTGGACAGTACTCACATTTGAACTATACAAGAAAATGAAATGAGTCAGAAAGGTCTAACACTGTTTTCCTCCCTTATAAGTGTTTACATAAAAGAACTTCAGAAGGCGATAGTATGCTTATTGAGACTGAAAGTTATTGAAATACTATACTGTATTCATAAGGAAGCTGTTGCTGTTTACAGTGAAGATGCTGCCATCTGGTGGTTTCCTAGCATGCTCTTTCAAAATGCACATAGATGTGCAGGTTGCAATATTTTATCGATCCTGTTTTACAGCCTCCAGAATAGTATCCATTTTTTTTGGCCTGTGTTACCATTTAATGGTGTTCAAGCATGAATACTGGAATGCAACCAGTGGAATATTAACTTAGCCATCACCTTCACCCACCACTCACCAGCCCCTGCTGTTCTCCTTGGCTAACTACATGACCCTCCCTCCCTGTGACTCCACCTTCCCTCTACCACTTCATTCTGCCTCACCTTTGTCTCCTCTTCTGTACACAATAGCCCTCTTATAGCTAATCAAAAGAGTGGCATCACCTTGTGTGAATAGTGGTCAAATGGTTTATTTTCTATCTAAACTGGAACCTCGGGGGTTGTTCATTTTACAGTTCTGTTTTTGCTTTGCACAAATGTTAATATGCATTTAGAGGTAAAGGGATAATTCACCTGCAAAATGAATATTCTGTCATTATCTGCTTGCCCTCATACCAGCTGATAGCTGGATTAGTATTCTGTTTCCATATAACACTGAAGGAGTTAGCCAACAAAATGTCAGAGCACATTTCTTCCCAACAGCTGCAGTGAATGGAGGTCAGTTCGTTAGCATTCCAAAAATGGCAAGGAAATTAATTTAAAAGTACTTCAAATGGCTTGTTCAGCACAATCCATGTATCCATCCATCCATTATCCAAGCCACTTATCCCAACCGGGGTTGCGGGATGCTGGAGCCTGTCCCAGCAGTCATTTGGCGGCAGGCGGGGATACACCCTGTACAGGCCGCCAGTTCATCGCAGGGCAGACACACACACACACACATACACACATACACACACACATTCACACTTAGGGACAATTTAGTGTGGCCAATTTACCTGACTTGCATGTCTTTGGACTGTGGGAGGAAACCGGAGCCCCCGGAGGAAACCCACGCAGACATGGGGAGAACATACAAACTCCACACAGAGCTCAGCACAATCCATGTATTCTAAAGCCATATAATAGCTCTGTGAGTGGAAAACAACAAAATTTAAACCATTATTTACTGCAAATCTTCCTCCCGTACTTTCAAAATGTTCATGCATGCATCCAAACCTCATGCGGGGCATGTTCAAGTTCAATGCGAGGTTTGGCTTTGGGTTATGTTTGGTTTTGGGGTTCTCACATGGAACTTGAACATGCTCGCACAAGGTTTAGCTGCGCTGAAGCATGAATATGTTGAAAGTAAAGGAGGGAGAGCAGATCTGCAGTAAATAATGGTGTAAATTTTTTTCTTTTCCACAGTTATCGTATGGCATCTAAGGTTTGGATTTTGCTACGCAAGCCATTCAGAGCTCTTTTCTGGTCCAATTTTGCCACTTTTAGAACTGTAACTAACTGGCCACCATTTACTGCAATTATTTGGAAGAAAGATGTTTTGACATTTTGCTGGCTACATCCTTCAGTGTTGTATAAAAAACAGAATGCCAATCTGGGTTCTTTAGACATGAGGGTGAGTAGATAATGACAGAATTTTTATTTTAGGGGTGAACCATCCCTATAAGTGTTGAATATAGAGGACCTGTGAAGGTAATTAATGTTAAATATGTCAGTGTTTTGAACTGATAATTGATTGATGCCTTGATAGTAAATATCTGAAAACTATAATGCTAATACTGGGAAGTCAGCTGCAGCTTTTTTTTCCAGATGACTGGTTGTTTCATGTCTTCTGAAGGAGAGTCAGTGCAACCAGTTGCTATATGAAGAGTTATTGTTAGGAGATGTTCTATGAGGATGATTGCAGCTGTCTACCTTATTTATGACAGCCTCCGTGAATGATGAGCAAGCTACATACCTTGTTAATGATGTATTCAAGAGGCGTGCTGACAGTCACTATATGAAAAAAAAAAGCCCTCTTGCTCTATCATTTTGCACTTTGCTTTCCTCCTGAGAAGCAGAGGATAAAGATGTCAATGATGAATTATGGGTTGAACCCACATTGGAAGTGAAAATCCTCATCAACTAAGTGTCATGTTGATAAAACCAGACTTGTCTATGACAAGATTTGTCTTCGTGCCTCTGACAGGAGTGAGGGGCAACTCTACTCCTGATTCCTGCAGTGATTTTGCTTCACTTCCCCCCATATTGGCATATTTTGTCAGGCGCCTTGTGGGTTTATTGAATCTGTGAGCAGACCTCCTGTCTTGAGCCCCCATTTTTCTCCTGGGAGTAGAGCAATATCCCTGTAATGTCTTTCCAAGAACTTTGACCGGCATATCCCTGTCAAATAATGAACATGTATAAATATTGGGTAACGCATTACATTAAGTGCATGTAAGTGTTAGTTAATTGGTAATAAGGCCCCTATAAGTCCTTATACAATGCTTATCAACATTGTGTTAATAAGACTATAATAAGTGTTAATAAGGCCCTTATGATAAGTCCTTATAAAATGCTTATCAAAATTGTGTTAATAAGACTATAATAAGTGTTAATAGGGCCCTTATGATAAGTCCTTATAAAATGCTTATCAACATTGTGTTAATAAGACTATAATAAATGTTTGTTAATAGGTAACTTTTACATTTTGTGGACTATCCAAATTATTTTGGTAACTTTTAATCATGATGGTCCTTAAATACTATGTGCAAAGTTTTATACAAATTGAACTTACAACCTAAAACGACTATGAAAAAGTAGGTTTTGCATATTTCGTAAGCACCACATAGTCTAAATTAACACATAATGTTGATAAGCATTTTATAAGGACTTGTAAGGGCCTTATTACCTATTAACTAACACATATTACATGTACTTAATGTAAAGCGTTACCAAATATTGTCAGAACTTGACATATGATTTGAGCTTATTTGAGGTGCATCAACAACAGCTGTTGCAATGCCATTACACAACTGCTGCACATACAGTCAAAATAGAATAAGAAATGGCTTTTTAGCAGGAGGTCAAAGAGTGTGCGAGACAGGCTGTTTTAAATAGTTTACAGTAGAAGGGTTTTGATGGAAATATATAATTGCTAATAGTGCAAGTATTGAAAGTGTTTTGGCAGAAAGGAAAAATTACATGAAAATGTTGTGTATATCACCTTGTTTAGCTTAGTGGGCGATTCAAAGACAAGATACTGTTTAGGTTTAGATTAACAAGAGCCAGAGCCAAGTAAAATATTGCTGGGAGTTTGTTATCGTTACATGTGTACTAGGTAATAATTATATGTTTATGTAAACTGGACATGAGTTTAATATATCAGGGGTATTCTGGATGCTTGATATTGATTTAGGATTAGTGTTTTAACCAGACAACAATAAGAGTACACTTTTCAATGACAGTTTCTTTTCTAAATCATTAATCAGCAATATCGGAAAACGACAGGTAGTATCAATGTGGAAGATCCTAACAAGCCTTATATTCAAGCTGGAATTAGTGTAAGATTAAAGATGATGTGGGGGGGGGTGAGATGCTTGTGCAGCATCTTTGGCACAGCCTACACTTCAAAGATCAGAGATGTGCTGACAGGCCTCGTAGAGGTCACGCAAAGATGCAGATTCTGGGAATGTGCTTCAAACTGTCCATCACCTTGAGACGTTCATATATCCCAGATCACAGATGTAGGCTGTGCTGATCCTTCTCAGCCAGTTGTCAGTGAAGAGCTGAGTTTGACAGCACAGCATAGATGTAAAAAGCTCAGTGGTAGTGTTGAGATGTCAGCAGTTGGACGGACGGTGCTTAAGATAAAAAAGCACTGCAGGGCAGGTTCCGCAGGGCAGGTCATATCAAGCTCGAGCTTGATAAAAATGTCCTTTTCTTGTTAGAGGAGCAGAGTATGATCTATTTACTACACACAAACACACACACACACACGCATGCAGACACACATTACATTACAGTCATTTAGCCGACGCTTTTATCCAAAGCAACAGGTTTTGTTTTAAACCTCTGAAAATCCTTGCATTGCACATGTTATCTTGTGTGGTGAACTATTATTCAAAGACATAAATGACATCATATGTTCTACATTTTCACTGTGCTGCATCTTTACTTACACTTAGTTACCAGCCCTTTGCAACGGCAGTGCCTTATTTCAAACCTCTTGCATCTGAAGTGCAGTGGGCCTTTTAGAAACATTTATAGCAACCATTTAGTTCACGCAGCATTTTCTGGGCTCTTTTCTTCTGCCTGTTTCGTGTGTTGAGCCCCTGCCTCATGGATTACACTTTACAGCTGTATATACCTAGTACTGCGGCAAAGCCCAATAGCAGCCTCTGTCAGCTACTTTTAATTTTCACAAGAAAACACACAAAAAAAACAACGCTGCTGTGGTTCTGACAGAGCAAAGCAAGGTCGGCTGGTCTATTTTGAATAATTTCACAGCTTTTAGTACAAATATACATCCAAATACACAAACACACACACACACACACTTACATAGACATTTAAAGGTAAATATCTGTTTTCTTCTCCAGGTGGCCAGCCAGCCAAAATTGTGGTGGGATCTAATGAGATCCTGTTCTTCAGTAAGAAATGATAAAAAGCTACACGGCATCAAACAGTCTGGCTGACTTGTATAAGTGATTAGAAATTCTAAAAAAAAAAAAAAGGTTTTAATTAGGTTTTTTTAAAGTAAAAAGAAATGTTTCTTGAAGGTAGTAAGATGTTCAAAAATCACTGTACTCAGAAGACTTCTATAGCTGTTTTAAGAAGCTTTAATAGCAACAAACAAAGCTGCATTTCTAGAATTTGTTCAAAGTCGTATTATAGGTACTGCTTTCTGGACTACTTTTTCTGAATGAATACAAGTAGCCTACATTAGCTCACACAAATCCCTAGAGGGTCACACGCTAAAAATTGAAAATATTCTATTGAGCAGAAATGTGGCTTTAAAATCTCCCTCCGTTGTATCGCTGCTGAGTCCAAACAGTGTATAATCCTCTTTTGTATTGTATGGCGTGTTGTAGGTTATGTCTGAGTCTTTCATTCCCTCATGTATTGTCCTCTACAGTACTGGCCCTGTCTCATTCCACATCAACAGCCATTGTTCCTTGAAAACAGCTGTGACATCCATGTACTCTTTTGCGATGTCTGCCTTGGATAGTGAGCTAGATCCTATTATGTGTGAAATGCATTCATTTCAAAGAGGAAAGACAAATTCCCTCACAAACATCTTGCATGCTTTTTTCCCCCTTGTTCCCAGTTTGCTTTTTTGTTGCTTTTTTTCTTCAAAAAAAGACAAAAGGCAACACCAAACAAACATGTTTTTATTTGCCATAAAAGCCTTTCCATTTATTGTTAACAGAATCCTTTTTTTCTTCTTCTTCATGGTTCTCTTTCTTTCTCTCTCTCTCTTTGTTCTCCTAGTGGTAAGATTGTGAAGGATGATACGACTAAAAGTGAGGCAGAGGGGAAGAACACTACTGCTGAGGTGAAAACGGTCCCCAATGAGGCTCCCCAAACAAATGGCAACGAGAGTAAAGCATAATCCCCTTACCCACAGAGGAAGAAGAGGAGGGGGGGGTGTCATGGGTGGGTGGGGGCGGAGGGTAGTGGGTTGGGGCACAGTTACAGAAACCTCAAAGCAATGCACAACGCCACCCCCAAAAAGGAAAAAAACAACAACAAAAAAACAAACAAACTCACTAACATGGGTCTCTTTCATGAGTGTCTTCTCAGCAAACAGGAAAAAGTTAGGACCTCATGCACACGCCTTAGCTGATATTATGCTCATTTCTGTATCTGTTTTTTTCTCTTCTTTTTTTTTGTCACCGATCTCTTTCATTCACAGGAAAAAACACACACATTCCCTGTAGTTTACTCTCATTTCCTGTTGTGTGTAATATTGAAGTTACCATTTAAGAAGCGGAACAAAATTTGTATCAGCTGAGTGTAGATAACCATGGCTGGACTGTAGCTTTACTTCACAGAATATTGCCTTCACCACGTGCACACTTGTGATTCTGATACATGACCAGTACTTCTCAGCTTGACATCTCCTAATTATGCAGTATGGTCATCCTAATGGCAATGGATCATGTGTCTATTTTCCCATGTTGATATTTGATAATGTTTTTGTTTAATGTGCAGTACGTGCTGCCTGTTTTAGCTTTTTTTTTCTTTTTTTTTTAAAAATGTGTTATTTTCAAGACTAGAGTTTAGAGAGCGTTAGCATGCATATTTTTGCAGTTATTTCTCCACATGTTGAAATTTTGTTGTGTTCTAGTATTTTTTTATACGGTTGCACCATTTTGTTCTCGCGCAGAAATGGTATAGACAACATCAAGAACAAAGCAAGACAGCGCAGAGAGATGTGCTTTTTACTGCAGCACTAGATGGGGGGCGGGGGGGTTAGGGGTCAGGGAATCAGATCACATTCAAGATTATATGGGTTTGTTAATTATTTTTTGTTTTGTTTTGGCAAATGTAAGAACACACTTCTATCTCTTTATCTCTGATGCACGCACACATCTCTATAGCTTCCCAGAAGTCTCCTCCGAGCACTTTGGGCCAGAAACCCTAAACTGTCCTCAAGTATTCCTATTGCGGAACCCCACGGCCCGAAAAGAAAAAACCTGTCTAAAATTGAGAGGCTAATGTTATCTATGAATAAAAATAGGAATGTTTCCTCAAATGAATGTACAAACAAAAGTCCTTAAGAGAAGCCCTACTTAGTCTACTTATTTCCCGCTTCAGCAGAAGAGATTAGGAAATAGGCCTGTTGTGTTTGTAGGTATCCATTTATGCATAGAAGCAAATTCAGTGGCGCAATTTATAAATGTTCTTATTTAAGCCATAGTACACTGCTGTGGATTTGGAAGGAAAAATAAAAACGGTTTGACTTTTTTTTTTTTTTTTTTGTACAGTGTTCCTCATACTTTAGACTGCAAGCTAGTGCACTGTGAATGCGTGAATATCCTAGTGTGAATACATTGTGTTCTTTGTCATAGAGTTGAGAAAATATGCATAGTTTGATTGTGAAAGATGTAGATTATAGTACAGATGATAAATTGCTCCGAGAGGGAAAAAAAATCACAACGGCAACAGATGGAAGTCCAGCAACAGCAACTAGGAAATAAAGTCAATGAAAAAGACAGTGCCTTTAAATATGAACATGTTGGCATGCATTACATCCTTCTCAGTGTCTGTCCCTTATGCCTTTAAGGTTTCACCTATCCGCTATCCTGACACTTTATCCTTTTACTACATTGCAGTCACAGTTTTAACTTTGGAAGCACAACAACTGCAAGTTCGTTAAAATTGTCGAGTGTATTCGAAAACGGCTGTGTCATTGTGTTATTTCAAACGCTATATGAGGGGTCTGGGATTAGAGGTGTATCCATCACATGTGGTGTCCCATTTCTTCATCTAAGAGGTCCTTATAAACTCAACTTTCTGTGTAAAAAGTAATTTAAAACAAGATTTGCATTTGTTGACTGAAAAGCTCCTTGTGGCAGATAAATGGTATCGCATGAATGTTACATCAAGACCAAACCATCACATGTAACTGAAAGTTTGACACAGTGACACTTGGCTCAGGTTCCATGTTTACTAAATCAAATGACCAGGAATAACAAAAAGGTATTGAATGTGTTGGCTTCCTTATCGAAAGCAAGCATGCAAAATAGTTGTGAGTTTAAGATGAGGTGGATATTGAAATCATTATTAGTTCAGCATAAAAACAATTTGGATGACGGCTTTATCTTTTTGTATTGAACTTTCCCAAGTGTTCTGTAAATTGTTGTCTTGTTTCCCAACCATTTTGTTTGCTCATGGAAAGTGCTTTTGCTCACATCTCTGTAATGTAATTAAAAGGGAGAAGTGTATTGAAATAATGCCGATTCTGCTGAAATACAATAAAAAAAAATATTAAAAAAAAACAAAACAAAATGAAATGATCGTAAAACCACATGAGATTTTTGTATTGTCCAGAATTAAGATGTGGTTTGGGGACTTATTTTCAAATGCCATGCTCATGTGGGACCATTTCTTGTGTTAGTATAGATGCAACATATTCGCTTGTGTATGCTCCATTAAATCTGTTTCAGAGACGACATAGTTAACTTATTACTTGTTAAAATAACTCAAAAATGCAATATATTTGCCCCTTCTGTCTGAGACATCCCCTTGATTAAGTCAGTCAGATATACGCTTTCCAGACGGCGCTCACAAACTTGTCAAAGTCGAGACCAAGAAAATGTGATTTTGATGGATTGAAAAAAATATCCCTCCAAGTTGCTCTATCTGACACCATGAGTAAGTAGTAAGTCTGTATTGCTCAACATTTTCAATCTGAATAGAGGCTTGTGCTATCACACCCAATACCTTATCCACGTGTTAACTGTCATTACCGCTCACTATCTTTCTTTTACTGTCCATAAGGACTACCCTAGGTTAGTCATTGATGGGTGTCTGCCTGTCTGTCTTTCTGGTCTCTTTCTCGCCCTCTCTTCCAGTCACAGGTGTAAATACTGAGCACTAACTGATAAAACATTTTGACTTTGCATTTTGCCAGAAAGTTTTGTGTTCAATAAAGTTAAAGAAAAAAACAAACATACACAGTCATTTTTTCTTGAACGTCTTTCTGCAAGCCCATCAAACGTGGTTATTGCATATAAAACAGAATAAGCAATATAGCCTATCAATACTGAACGGGATGAATGCTTGACATGTTTCTACACAAGCTACAATAAAATACGGAATATTTCATAAAGTGTAATCAATAAGAAGCCTGCCTGACGAGAGCGTTAGTTAAGCGAAATGCTGAAGTCAATAAAATGCAAGACGAAGGTGCATCTGCTTATACGAAGGCTACCTACCAAAACTGCAAAGGTAAACCTTTCAACAACAAACAAAAAAAAGCCTTTTAAGTTTAATGGAGGGGCGATGCATTCGGCACAGAGGAGAATATCTTTCTTAGCAGTTTTGGTGCAATTTTCATGGATAGCTAGGATGAAACCAAGAGCACCTACACACCAACGACCTCATTACTTACGCATCTTAAAACACATCATTACATATCCAGTGGCTTTTTTGGGGGGATAGCGTACAATCACACCTGCAATCAAATCGTTGTCATTAGTAGTAGGCGTCGTAATAACAGTGTGAGCTCATGTGCGTTGTTTGTTGCTCAGAAACTGCCCAAGTCAAACTAGATTATTGGCATCTTTCAGTGTAACGACCTAGGATGACTAGACTCACTAGCCCTTGGCTAACGGGTCGGACCCTTTAGTTGACTGGTTAGTGCAGTCGCCCATGGTCTAGGCTATCGAGGTTCGATTCCCAGCTGCAGCAGATTCCTGGCTGCCCCCTGAATTTGCTACATTGGTTACATTACTCCTGTGGGTAATACACAATGTTTGATTTCCCTTTGATTGTATTTGCTACAAGGTTAAAGCTAACTTCTGAGATTCAATTTAAAGTACAGCACATGCATATAGAGAATAATCTTAACGCAGAGACCTACAAACTCTACAGTAGTGAAAAAAGTGACAAGATACAAAACTAAAATTGAGTTTGGGGGTCCGGGGCATTTGCCCCTGGAAAAGATTTGTGTGTGTGTGTGTGTGTGTGTGTGTGTGTGTGTGTGTGTGTGTGTGTGTGTGTGTGTGTGTGTGTGTGTGTGTGTGTGTGTGTGTGTGTGATACACAAATGAAGCTTTTTGGGGTGTTTTGAGAGTAGAATACAATGAGAAAACATCTTGTTTTGATAAACACACAACACAAACACAGGTTAAGCAGCTGGTGCTCTGGTGCAGTCAGAACAACTTGGAACTGAACATGTGCAAGACTGTGGAGATGACAGTGGACTTTAGGAGACACCCCTCAACACTGCTCCCCCTCACAATATCCAACAATCCTGTGGAGACCTTCAAGTTTCTGGTAACTACCATTTCCAAAGACCTGAAATGGGAGACCAACATCAACTCCATCCTCAAGGAGACCCAGCAGAGGATAGTCTTTCTGCAACAGTTGAGGAACTTTGATTTGCCACAGGAGCTGCTGAGTCAGTTCTACACCGCAGTCATCGAACCTGTCCTGTGCACATCCATCACAGTCTGGCTTTGAGCAGCCACAAAACAGGATAGGAACACTGCAGCGAATAGTAAAGAGCAGAAAAAAATCATGGGTGTTCCCCTGCCCACCCTGCAGGACTTGTACACTTCTAGAGCTTGGAAACGGTGGGCAGAACCAGCACAGACCCCGCCACACTCAGGACACATTGTTTGAACTTCTGCCATCTTGCAAGCGCAACAGAGCAATGTGCACCAAAACCACCAGACACAGGAACAGTTTTTCCCCCACAGGCCATCTCTCTCATGAACACTTAAAAGCATGGTGCAATAATGAAAACGTATTATGTAAACATGACACTTTGTAAATAGCCCCTCCCATCAAGACACTTACATATTGTAATGGACTGAGTGGCATGTTGATTTTTGATTGTTTGTTGCAGTTGCTGGGATTCCGGGGGTGTCAATGAGCATGTTGTATGCTTGGAAGCTGTGGGGCCTGTCAGGCATTTTCAGTTTCCTATGGCTGTGGTTTGGGTGAAATGGCATACCTGTGATTGGCAGAGAATTAGGGAGAATGCTTGTGTCGTTGTTCTTGTTAGTTCTGGGGAGCAGAATTGTATGATAAGCAGGAGCCAAGCGAGTTGGGAGTGCAGAGAGCACACGGTAAAGTGGAAAGGTTTTGTTGTTTTGGCATTGGCTGCGGCCCACAATAGCCTGGGTACTGCCACTGATAAAGTGCTAATGAAACCAACTGACATCACGTAGCCTTCTTATTGAGGGATGCTACAGTTGGTGTCAGAAGTAAAAAGCTTCACCTACGGGGTTTTTCTATTGCCGTTCAATGACTTCACAACATGCTAGTAGGGGACTGCTGTGACTGTTCCTTGGTGGGAAAGATGCTGCCAGGGGATTGTTCCAAAATCAACCAGGAGGAGGAAAGTAATGAACGGGGACGTTGCAGCGCTGCTGCAGCTTGGAGAGCAGTGGAGCACAGAGAGTGGGTAAGAGAGATGACTGTGAGACTGGCTGCTGAGGCCAGCTTGGGCTGCTCTGGCCACTCCAGTGATGAATGTGCCACCCGTGAGAAAACAGCTCTTCCACCCTAAATGAAAACCCCCAGCTATGATGGCAAAGCTAACTGGGAAGCATTTCATACACAACTTGAGCTGTTAGCCCAGGCCAGTAAGTGGTCCATTGAAGAGAAAGCCCTCCAACTAGCAAAGTGCCTTACCGGTGATGTTTTGTCAAGCCTGCTACTATTAAGCCCTGATGATAGGAGTAACTATGATGCTTTAGTTGGAGCTCTAAAGAGGCGGTTTGGGCTATGCTCAGCAGCTAGCCTGCTTTGCTCTGAACTATGCAGCCAACAGCAACGACCTGGGGAGCTGCTGAGGGATCTTGCCAACGATATTGAGGGGCTGGTTCACCGCACCTATGCTTACATGGCCCCTACCTTCCAGAGTGAATTAGCTTGAGACCATTTCCTCCACGCCCCGCTACCGTCCGACCTGCATATCCAGATATTACTTGCTCACCCCAGGTCTCTTCAGGAGGCTTTGGAGTTAGTTAAAGAGAGAGATGCTGTGTGCTGGCCTCCTGTGGGCTGCATTTGACAGTTTACCGAAGGTGAGAGCTGCAAGTGGGACTGAGTTGAATGCAGCAGAACCTGCCTGGGTGAAGGAACTAACTCAGCCAGTGTGGGCTGCCACATTGTGAGGAGAGCAGTGGCCCAGGCCACGCTCAAGGACCTGCTGGGGATGTGGACAGCCTGGCCACCTGGTCTGGCATTGTCCTCATACTCCTGCAAATCAGGGAAACGGGATGGTGGCCACATAATCAGGACAATGTGGACCCCTGCATCCTGACCCTGTCCAACCGAGGAAGCAGCACAGCGTAACCAAGTGGAAGTGTTGTGACCGCTAGAGCGACTTGTGGTGCAGAGCCAAATCTGAATAGGAGACTGCTGGTACACCCCAGTGACTACTGGGGGGACATGCTGCTCTGTACTGGTGGACACTGGGTCTTCAGCAACCCTGGTGACACCCGATGTGTTGAAAAATAGAACAATTGTTTTCCCCACCATAATGAAACTTCAGACAGTCACCGGAGAGGTGACTCCATGATGGGGGAGGCATTAGTGACTCCAGGGGTGGGAAAGTAAACAACAAAAAAAAGCAAGCAAAATTTTATTTATATAGCACTTTTAAAAAGATACAGTTACAAAGTTATTTACACTCAATACACAAAATACAAATAAATACATAAAATAAATGGAATTACTGTAAGACATGGCATAGGGTGTAAAAGACCAAGCTAAAAACGAAACAAAACAGAAGGCAGGAGTGGGAATCTATAAAAAGCCTTGCCTGAAAAGATGGGTTTTTAGAAACCCCTTAAAACATTCCAAAGATTCTGTGAATCTAACGGATTGGGGAAGATTATTCCAGAGGCTTGGGGCTAACGGTCACCTTTTGTTTTGCAGTTGGAGCGGGGGATGGATAAAAGGCCGAGGTTTTAGGATCGGAGTTGTCGGGAAGTCGAATGAGGAATGAGAAGATCAGAAATGTAGCTGGGGGCAAGATCATGCAGTACTTTAAATGTAATCAATAAGATCTTAGTTTATTCGGAATTTTATGGGTCTGGACGGTTTCATGCTTGTTTAAGTCTCTTCGCCTGTACAAGTGTTTTGCATGCACATTTGCACTGCTTCGTGACATGCCTTCTTCTTGCCAGCTTTTCCTCCTCAGCCATGCCTCGTCTTGTCTCAGCAGCACTTGGTGCACTGTTGTTCACAGGTCAAATTTGACCCAAATTCAAATGTTTTATATTAGAAATATGGGTTTCTTTCATCTAATTACCATAAAAATAACATGGATTGTTCCACACTTGCTCAGGCTGCAGGTAATCAAACTTGACTCGTGGCAAACTCTCTCATGCCATGGACAACCATTCTTTCATAATTCACTTTAGCCTGAGCAAATAAAGTGCCACACTGTAACCACCAAACATGTTAAGTCCAAACATGACAAGAATAACTATGCACATTTTGGTATACACATTCACCAAGGTCAAGCGTAGAAGGTGTCTTCAAGTGGACCTCACGTAGCAGACGATATCAAAGTTCCAAATGCCCCATAGAAATGCGGCAGAAATTATTAAAACTACACCATTGATTGGTCAGTCCTATAAGATTGATGCTAGCCTGGATTGGCAAGAAGGACAAAAGACAGATAATGTGCAATCACAGTCATTCTCTCCTCATTCATTCAGCACCCCCCCCCTCCCCCATTTTTAAAAACTCTCCGGATCTACACAATTCACGTGAATGACCTGGTTGACACTGTGTGTTGAACAATTCCAATCTGGCTTTCGCCCCAAACACAACATAGAAAAAGCCCTGGTTAAGATCACCAATGAACTCCTTCATCCAGCTGACTCCAGTCTACTCTCTATCCTCATCCTCCTTGACCTCACCACAGCCTTTGATACTATATCCCATCAGTTCCTCATGGATTGTCTGGCTAGCATTGGATTTGGGGGCACTGTGTATCAGTGGTTCGCTTCCTACCTTGCAGACAGGACATGTTTTGTAGAAATTCAGAATTACTGGTCAGAAAGTGATAGTTCCTCATGGAGTTCCACAGCGTACAGTGTTGGGGCCACTCCTGTTTATTGTTTACCTCCTCCCTCTTGACAACAGCTTCCGGCACTATGGTATACATTTCCACTGTTACACTGATAGTACACAGCTTTATGTGTCTACTAAGCCCACTTCCACTCTCCCCTCCAGTACCATCACTGCTTGTCTCCATGATATACACTACCGTTCAAAAGTTTGGGATCACCCAAACAATTTCGTGTTTTCCATGAAAAGTCACACTTATTCACCACCATATGTTGTGAAATGAATAGAAAATAGAGTCAAGACATTGACAAGGTTAGAAATAATGATTTGTATTTGAAATAAGATTTTTTTTACATCAAACTTTGCTTTCGTCAAAGAATCCTCCATTTGCAGCAATTACAGCATTGCAGACCTTTGGCATTCTAGCTGTTAATTTGTTGAGGTAATCTGGAGAAATTGCACCCCACGCTTCCAGAAGCAGCTCCCACAAGTTGGATTGGTTGGATGGGCACTTCTTTGAGCAGATTGAGTTTCTGGAGCATCACATTTGTGGGGTCAATTAAACGCTCAAAATGGCCAAAAAAAGAGAACTTTCATCTGAAACTCAACAGTCTATTCTTGTTCTTAGAAATGAAGGCTATTCCATGCGAGAAATTGCTAAGAAATTGAAGATTTCCTACACCGGTGTGTACTACTCCCTTCAGAGGACAGCACAAACAGGCTCTAACCAGAGTAGAAAAAGAAGTGGGAGGCCGCGTTGCACAACTGAGCAAGAAGATAAGTACATTAGAGTCTCTAGTTTGAGAAACAGACGCCTCACAGGTCCCCAACTGGCATCTTCATTAAATAGTACCTGTTGGAGCCTGTTTGTGCTGTCCTCTGAAGGGAGTAGTACACACCGGTGTAGGAAATCTTCAATTTCTTAGCAATTTCTCGCATGGAATAGCCTTCATTTCTAAGAACAAGAATAGACTGTCGAGTTTCAGATGAAAGTTCTCTTTTTCTGGCCATTTTGAGCGTTTAATTGACCCCACAAATGTGATGCTCCAGAAACTCAATCTGCTCAAAGAAGTGCCCATCCAACCAATCCAACTTGTGGGAGCTGCTTCTGGAAGCGTGGGGTGCAATTTCTCCAGATTACCTCAACAAATTAACAGCTAGAATGCCAAAGGTCTGCAATGCTGTAATTGCTGCAAATGGAGGATTCTTTGACGAAAGCAAAGTTTGATGTAAAAAAAATCTTATTTCAAATACAAATCATTATTTCTAACCTTGTCAATGTCTTGACTCTATTTTCTATTCATTTCACAACATATGGTGGTGAATAAGTGTGACTTTTCATGGAAAACACGAAATTGTTTGGGTGATCCCAAACTTTTGAACGGTAGTGTACATATATGGATGACTATCAATTATCTAAAATCCAACAGTTGTAAAACTGAGCTACTCCTCATTGGCATTAAATCTACACTCTCAAAAACTAATATTTGCTCACTCCCCATTGCTGGAGACACCATACCTGTCTCCTTACAGGCTAAGGGCCTTTGTGTTATCCTCAATAGTACCCATTCCTTTTCAAGTCATATAACCAATGTCTCCCAGATTGCCTTTTTCCATCTGTGAAACATCTCCAGACTATGCCCTGCTTTAACACAATATTCCATGGAAGTCTACTGAAATGTAATCCTGGCAGGCATCCCAACAAATTTATTAATTGACTTCAATTCATCCAGAATTCTGCAGCACGGATTATTACACGTTCAAAGTCCACTGAACATGTCTCTCCCCTGCTGATTCAATTACACTGGCTTCCTGTGTCACAGTGGATTAACTTTAAAATTTTATTATTAACATTCAAAGCTCTTCATAATCTATCCCCTGCTTATCTCCCAGACCTCCTTCAGACTTACACTCCATCTCGCTCCCTGCGGTCTTCACCAGCAAGTCTATTGGCCCTACCAGCCATCAACCTAAGCACAATGGGTGCCAGGGCTTTTTCCTATGGTGCATCCAAACTCTGGAACTCAATGCCCCATCACATCTGCATATTGGACTCCATTACAGAATTCAAAACTAACCCACCTTTTTAAACTAGCTTACTCACTTTAACAGCATTAACTGTATCATCTTCATCTTGTTTTAACTCCTACTGATGTATGCTCTATTGCTTACTGTGTTTTATTGTTGACTGCACTCATGTTTTTTACTGCTTTCTTGTTAATTGTATTTGATGTAAGGTGACCTTGAGTGTCATGAAAGGTGCCTTTAATAAATAAAATGCATTATTAAAAATGGCAATTGGTGCCAATTGCCATTTTTAAGAATAATCCATAGCTCTCGATCTATGAAATACTATACTGTGAGACAAGAAAGAAATGGTAAAAAAGGAAATAATTCAAAGAGATTAGCTTCCATCAGTTTACTGTATGTGTGAATAGCATCCATTGACTCCACTGACACTCACTCAACTCAACAATAATGTCGCAATAGTTGACCACATCTGAACCTTCATAAAACAATGTTTGTTATTCTGTCAGGAACAGGATGCTGTAAATAAAGGATAAGATGCATCACCTGAAGATGACATGCACATCATCATGGATGCATAATTTGTGCATACCTTTTAGAGCAAAACGCTTTGTTGGGGTGTCTTTTAGATGCCAGTTCACTGCTGCCCACATTCAGAGATAAGATTCTGTAGTTTACGATAATCCTCGATTTGTACAACTGCGTTGTCGATTGAGTTGTAGTTTTGAATTTGTGAACTTGAGAATTAGACAAATTAAACGCTTTGTACCCTAAAAAGTCCTAAAGTATTGCAAGAGAGACTGTGATTTGTATCACTAAAAGACAGTTTACAGGTTAACTCCCATGTTTTGCCATTTTGTCTCAGTGTTTCTGATGACCTGTAGGATTACCACAGCCTTATGAAACTAAATACATGTAACAGAATCGACCAAGAATTTAGCAAAACAAAGTGAAATAAATGAGTATTAAATTGGTTTCTGATGAAAATCAGACTTCAAAACATTTTTGAGTTATCTGCATCAGGGGTTCTAAAACTCACTTTGAAGATAATTTTTGCATTA
Organism: Lampris incognitus; assembly: GCF_029633865.1. NCBI lineage: Eukaryota > Metazoa > Chordata > Actinopteri > Lampriformes > Lampridae > Lampris > Lampris incognitus. The sequence goes on from NC_079218.1 coordinate 22,999,575, forward strand.
AAATAAGAAATCAATTCTCATGACTTGTCAAAAAGCAAGTGAATTAACAATCCTCTCCATGTTGTTCATCAACGCAGTATTCCCATTTCACTTTTCAGTGATTGCCTTCTTATGATGAAATGAAATAGACAAGGTATCTCAATGTTAACATCATTTTTGTGGTATTTTGGAATACAATTAGACCATTGCATCGTTTGCATCGACTGAAAAATTTTTTGCGGCAACGCAGGTGCATTTCTTTGCTATGTCTTCACACAAATGCCTTTATTGTGATGTCCATGACCCACTTGGCCCCCTGCTGCGAACCATTTGTTTTGTTTTGTTTTTCCCCCCTTTTTCTCTTTAATTGTACTTGGCCAATTACCGTATTTTCTGAGCTTTCCCGGTCATTTCTCCACCCCCATTGCTGATCCGAGGAGGGCTGCAGAAAACCACATGCCTCCTATGATACATGTGGAGTCGCCAGCCGCTTCTTTTCCCCTGACAGTGAGGAATTTCGCCAGGGATATGTATATGAGGATATGCCTCATTTTTAATGTAACAAAGACAGATGGGAGGGTACAATCTCATGATGTTGGTTAATCGCATGGCCACAAAGTAATTAACCCATCCCTCAATCTGATAACCCGAGTTCAAGCTATGTCAGTGAGAATCTGCCTCGCTGATGTGTCCCTCAACAAGCCCCTGAATCTCTACCATCTTGAGGGATACTGAACCCATGCTGCTATCCCAATATGAGTGTGGGTCAGGGAGACAAGTGAACAGTCTTAACAGAATGCTTTATTATACTGCAAATCCTGTTGAAATTGTACTCTAGTAGTCTTGAAGATGAAGAGAATTTTCCAACTATCAATGTCATTTGTAATTATTGCACTTCATACAAATGCAGTTAAAATATTTTTAGAGCATATTTGCATTTCTTTTAAACTAAATAGGTACACTACCGTTCAAAAGTTTGGGATCACCCAAACAATTTTGTGTTTTCCATGAAAAGTCACACTTATTCACCACCATATGTTGTGAAATGAATAGAAAATAGAGTCAAGACATTGACAAGGTTAGAAATAATGATTTGTATTTGAAATAAGATTTTTTTTACATCAAACTTTGCTTTCGTCAAAGAATCCTCCATTTGCAGCAATTACAGCATTGCAGACCTTTGGCATTCTAGCTGTTAATTTGTTGAGGTAATCTGGAGAAATTGCACCCCACGCTTCCAGAAGCAGCTCCCACAAGTTGGATTGGTTGGATGGGCACTTCTTTGAGCAGATTGAGTTTCTGGAGCATCACATTTGTGGGGTCAATTAAACGCTCAAAATGGCCAGAAAAAGAGAACTTTCATCTGAAACTCGACAGTCTATTCTTGTTCTTAGAAATGAAGGCTATTCCATGCGAGAAATTGCTAAGAAATTGAAGATTTCCTACACCGGTGTGTACTACTCCCTTCAGAGGACAGCACAAACAGGCTCTAACCAGAGTAGAAAAAGAAGTGGGAGGCCGCGTTGCACAACTGAGCAAGAAGATAAGTACATTAGAGTCTCTAGTTTGAGAAACAGACGCCTCACAGGTCCCCAACTGGCATCTTCATTAAATAGTACCTGTTGGAGCCTGTTTGTGCTGTCCTCTGAAGGGAGTAGTACACACCGGTGTAGGAAATCTTCAATTTCTTAGCAATTTCTCGCATGGAATAGCCTTCATTTCTAAGAACAAGAATAGACTGTCGAGTTTCAGATGAAAGTTCTCTTTTTCTGGCCATTTTGAGCGTTTAATTGACCCCACAAATGTGATGCTCCAGAAACTCAATCTGCTCAAAGAAGTGCCCATCCAACCAATCCAACTTGTGGGAGCTGCTTCTGGAAGCGTGGGGTGCAATTTCTCCAGATTACCTCAACAAATTAACAGCTAGAATGCCAAAGGTCTGCAATGCTGTAATTGCTGCAAATGGAGGATTCTTTGACGAAAGCAAAGTTTGATGTAAAAAAAATCTTATTTCAAATACAAATCATTATTTCTAACCTTGTCAATGTCTTGACTCTATTTTCTATTCATTTCACAACATATGGTGGTGAATAAGTGTGACTTTTCATGGAAAACACGAAATTGTTTAGGTGATCCCAAACTTTTGAATGGTAGTGTATGTCCAAAATGGAAATCTATTATATAAAGCATGTTAAATCAATAGACGGAGCAATCCATAGTAAGATGTTAATAAACCTTTCAAGAACTCGGCTCATGGTCACTCTTGGACATTTTACATTTAAAATTAAATTGATAACATTGATAATCATAACAAAGACAATTGGTATACCCCGCACAATGTTTGACTTAATATGGGACTAAATGAATTTTTTTTCAAATGACAGCAGTTACAGTGTGTTGAGTCCCAAATTGTGTTAACGTTATAATTTAACTTTACATTTTATTGAAATTTCTTCAGTTGAACAAAGACAAAACTGAAACAATTGTCTTTGGAGCCAAGGAAGAAAGATTAAAAGTCAGCACTCAGCTACAGTGGATTCAGACCTGAATTTCAATAGCCACGTTAAGATAATTAAAGTCAGCCTACTATCACCTGAAGAATATATCAAAGAATTAAAGGATTTATGTCTCAGCAGGATTTGGAAACCTTGTCCATGCATTTATCCTCAGTTGACTTGACTACTATGACAGTATCTTTACAGTTCTCTAAAAAATCGATCAAACAGCTGCAGCTGATTCAGAACGCTGCTCAGCTTGCCAGATGGGAAATGTTAAAGCATCGTACCAGAGGCTTAAAATTATCATATTTTGAGGAAAATTATTGTACGCAAGTCATAATCAAGAGAACAAATAGGCGTAAATGTGTAATTTCAGAAAACATATTTATTGAGAATGACTTTTTAACACCGCCTACAAATCTAGCCACAATTGGCGGGGGTCAACTTTTTCTCCAGGGCGTAAAGGGAACCCAGTACAGCGCAGGTGCGTGCTTCAGTGAACTGAAGTCTTACAATCCTTACAGTATCTTCCTTGTTTGACATAATGTCTGTAGTCTGTAGATGATGATAAATCAAATCCATTACACCAGCTCATGGGGCTCATACCACACAACAACTTTTGTAATCATGGGTCACCAACAAAATATTCTAGAGCAAAGCTGCCAGCAATTAAGACCCACACACCCACACAACAACAGCAGACCATCATTTCCGCTCAAACACATACACAATACTGTACCAGAACCAAACAAAGACATGCCAAAGAGGGGGGCAGATGCGTTACTACCATACAGCATCTAGGTCCGTGGCCTGGCTATCATTAAAGGTATAGACCACCCAGTAATCTAAATTTGTCAGCGGTTTTCTTACTTTGAAATTAGTCTAATAGAAAAATAATAATAAATCAACATTCCACATCGTCTCATTCAACATCATCATTCTTTATTATCGGTAGCCAGCACTTTATTAAAAGTCCTAGGTTGAGAAGAGTATGATTGTTGCGCATCCCATTAGTTTCTGAAAGTGTTATTTGCCTAAATATCTGGTATGATGGCATACATATCTCTAAGTGCAGTCTCCTTTGTAACTCACCTCTTTGCTACTGTAAACTACTAATAAGACGCATTAGCCCCTAGCTAACGGGTCTGACCCTTTAGCCGAGCGGTTAGTGATGTTGCCTTGTGGTGCAGTACACCGGTATCGAATCCCGCACCGGGCGAAAAAATAACCGGTTACACTACTAGGTCCTGCCTGCTCACTGTCCTCTTGACCTCTTCCTGCCTGCTGACTGTCATTCTGATCTCCCTATTTCCTTAATACAACAGCGCATAATGTAAAACTCACCATCAACCATACTATCCTGCTCAGTATTAAGCCTGCATGACAACCACAGAACATACAGGCTGCATTATTATCTCTAAGTCCTAATTATTACAAGTTTCAACTTACTCTTTTTAGCGCTAAAAAAGTGCTGGATATCTCCTCTCCTCTTGCTCATGTTGACTGTGTACTCAGCCTTCAGCACATTTTAATACTGTTCAACAACCGGGCAAAACTCATGCATTCCTAAGTGAAAACTGTGGTGTATTGATAAATGTTCTATCATTCACTGTGGATACGGAACTACTTATTGTTTACATGTTGTTGACCGGATGTAACCCCGCCCAGAAAGGATATAAATATTAGGTGCAAAAGCGCCAAAACCCAGAACTGCGCTCTCCAATGCCTTGACAGTCAGGTAGACATGTACAGCCAAGAGATATGAATAAAAGCTCCTTTACATAAAGTCATCTCCGGGTACTTTGTCCATAAGAACACAACACTGGCGACGAGGGGGATTCGTTTTTCCACGAAAACTTTTTCTTCTAAGACGGAGAAAAAGGTGTGAGAGAAGAGAGAGCTAACCGGAGCAACGCGCTAGCTAGCAAGCAAAGGAGCAACTAGCAACGTCAGTCACGAAATGGCTGTGTTTAGCAGTGAGTCGGGTTTGTGCTTCAACGAAGCTAACGAAAGCTTCAGCACGTATGAGGATCGTTTTGCACAGTTTATCGAAGCCAACGGGATTGAGGAGGGGAAGCAACGGGCTTTGTTCCTATCCGTGGTGGGTGCAAAGATTTTCACTTTACTGACTGACTTGGTAGCGCCAAAGAAGCCATCGGACACGCCATTAGCTGATATTTTTAAAGCATTGAGGGACTTTTATGTGCCAAAGAAGAATGTCCTGAGCGAACGTTATAGCTTCCGTGCCCGCAAGCAACAAAGTGGTGAGTCTCTAGCCGAGTATGTTGCCGCGCTAAAAGGGTTAGCAGCCTCTTGCGCATTTGGCGCAACGCTAGAAGAACAACTGAGAGATCAGCTAGTATATGGTATCAGTAGTAAAGAGCTGAGAACTAAGCTGTTGAGTGCTGCTTATGGACAAGAGCTAAACTGGGCTAAAGTGATGGACATGGTGAACAATTTTGAGTGCACATCCACGAGTCTTAGAGCGTTCCAGCAAGCTCCGCTGAGAACAGACATTGTGAGAGCCAGCAGCTACAAAGGGAGCGCCAGTGCGCGCGGAAACGCGGCACACGACATGAAAAAGGGCGCCAGGGACACGGCGTGCTACCGGTGCCTCGGAGAGGGACATCAAGCAGCGACATGCAGGTACAAAGAGTTCCAGTGCAGTGCCTGCAACCGGAAGGGCCATCTGGAGAGGGTGTGCAGGTCCACTGCATCATCGGAGTCAGAGACGGCCAACCACGGCAGCAGCTCCAGACGAGGACCTAGGACGAGCAGGAGGGCCACTCCTGCAGAGAGGCAGACTCGCTACATCACCAGGGAGGAGTCTCCCCACGAGCAGCAAAGTGAGTCGGAGGAAGAGACTGATTATGAGGACTACAGGGCCTCCAACAAAACCCACAAGCTGACCATCATCGAAGTAACAGGGACTGAAAAAGACTTGGGGTTGTTTTCCGTTACCGGTAGGCCTAAAAATGATAATGAATATGTCAGACCATTTATGGTCATAGTGAGATGTAATGGTGTAAAGATCAAAATGGAGGTAGATACAGGCACAGCCATGAGTATCATAAATGAGAAACTGTACAGACAGAGGTTTAGCAAGTGTCAACTAATGCCATGTGATGTAAGTTTAAAAACTTATTCTTCAGAGCCGATTCCATTGTTGGGTAAATTCCAAGTGAAAGTACAGTGTGGGGAGCAAACAGAACAGCTATCTTTGTTAGTGTGTAAGGGACATGGGCCAACACTGATGGGTAGAAACTGGATCCAGTTCTTAAAGTTAGACTGGTCTAGAGTGAACCATGTACCGGTGGTAGTAGATCCACTGACTGAGATGTATCAGAAATACTTCCAGGTGTTTGAGAGAGACAGGGGGGTCATTTCAGGAGTAAAAGCAAGGTTACAGGTGGTTAGCGACGCCACGCCCAAGTTTTGCAAAGCAAGATCAGTGCCTTATGCACTGACTACAGCAGTAGAACAGCAGCTAGACAGACTGCAAGAAAAAGGAATATGGACCCTGGTAGAATATAGTGAATGGGCTGCTCCCATAGTAAGTATCCCCAAAACAAATGGAGAAGTCAGAATATGCGGGGATTATAAAGTGACAATAAACCCATGGCTACAGGTAGACAAATATCCTCTGCCAAAGACACAAGACCTGTTTGCTAAACTAGCAGGTGGCAGGTATTTCACCAAGTTAGACCTCACACAAGCATATCAACAAGTAGAGCTGGATGATGAATCCAAGCAGTACCTAACTATAAACACGCCTAAGGGGCTGTATCGTCTAAACAGGTTGCCATATGGAGTAGCAAGCTCCCCAGCAATATTCCAACGCATCATGGATCAGGTATTACAGGGGCTGCCAAGGGTGGTGTGCTATTTAGATGATATACTCATCACAGGGACAACAAAAGCCGAACACTGGGAAAATGTAGAACGAGTGCTGGAGCGGTTACAAGACAGAGGTGTAAGGGTGAACAAAGACAAGTGTGCCTTCTGCCAGCCAAGTGTTACATATTTAGGGCACAAAATAGACAAGGAAGGGTCACACCCCATAGCAGAGAAGGTAACAGCCATAGCAAATGCTCCCACCCCAAAGAATGTCACAGAACTGAGAGCATTCTTAGCCCTACTGACATATTATGGGAAGTTTATGGACAACTTATCCACTATCATAAAGCCTATGACTGAGTTGTTACAGAAAGACAAGCCATGGGTATGGTCTACTAAGTGCCAGGAAGCCTTTGAGAAGGCCAAGAGCCAGTTAACATCAGACACAGTGCTGACTCACTTTGACCCCCAGCTACCACTATTACTAGCATGTGATGCAAGTGCCTATGGGTTAGGAGCATTGATAGCACATAGAATGGCAGATGGTAGTGAACGTCCAATCGCATATGCCTCACGCACGCTTAGCAAGACTGAGATCAACTACTCTCAAATTGAGAAAGAAGCACTAGGCATAATTTTTGGGATACAAAAATTTAGGGACTACTTATATGGAAGGAAATTCATATTAGTGACGGATCATAAGCCTTTAGTAAAGATTCTCGGGCCAACAACAGGGGTGCCAGCGTTAGCCGCTGCCCGCCTGCAGAGATGGGCATTACTCCTCTCTGCCTATCAGTATGACATAGTCTACAAACCCTCCTTACAGCATGCAAATGCAGATGGTCTGTCCAGGCTCCCAGTACAGGGAGAAGCACCAACGAGTAACCCAGAGTACAGAGTGTCTTGGTTAGAAGCAATGCCAGTCTCAGCCAAAGACATTAAAATCCAAACAGATAAAGACAGGGTGCTCACAAAAGTTAGGCATTTTATACAGACAGGATGGCCTAAACATGTAGCAGATGAAGAATTAAAGCCATACTGGAACAGACGTGACGAGCTCACAGTGGAAGCCGACATTGTGTTATGGGGTTTACGGGTAATCATACCCATGACACTGAGACCTACACTCTTGAAAGAGTTGCATGCAGAGCATTTGGGCATTGTGAAGACAAAAGCAGTAGCCAGAAGCCATTTTTGGTGGCCACGCTTAGATCAGGAAATAGAAAATATGGTAAACAATTGTATTTTATGCCAAGCAAACAGACACCTGCCCACCAAAGCACCCGTACACCCATGGAAATGGCCAGAGCAGCCATGGGAACGAATCAACATCAATTTTGCAGAAAAAGGGAAACAGCAGTTTCTTTTGGTCAGTGATGCATACTCGCGCTGGCCAGAGGTCAAGCTTATGACCAGGACTACAGCTACAGCCCTAGTAGATGCAATGAGGGGCCTCTTTGCAGCGTGGGGGCTCCCCCAAGTGGTCGTTTCAGATAATGGCCCACAGCTAGTGTCAAGGGAGTTTGAAACCTTCTTAGAACAAAATGGTGTCAAACACATCAATTCCGCTCCTTACAATCCAGCTTCCAATGGACAGGCAGAAAGGTTGGTCCAGACTTTTAAACAGTCTTTAGAGAAGCAGAAGGAATATGGGTATCCAGTGCAACGGTGCATTGATAGTTTTTTTTGTTTAGTTATAGGAACACTCCATCAACAACCACAGGGAAAACCCCAGCTGAGCTCTTTCTGAAAAGACAGGTTCGAACCAGGTTGTCGCTGATAAAGCCAAAATTCTCAGCACATATGCAAGAGAAACACACAAAGGTTACAGGCAGTCCTAGAACCCTCCAGCCCAATCAGAAGGTGAAGGTTAGGGATTTTCGGGGAGGGGATGGGAAGAAATGGAAACCAGGGGTGATAGAGCGAGCTCTAGGGCCAGTGACTTACTTAGTCAAGGTAGAAGGGCAAACCCTCAAGAAACACATTGACCAGTTGATCACAGATAAGACCACAGACAACACAGGAGACCCAGAATTTGACATCGCAGAACATGTGTTTTTCAGGGCTCCAGAAACAGAGGTGGTACCCAGCGGTGAACTGGAAAGAGATGAAGCATCTGCCGCTACGGAAGCACCACGCACCAGACCACAGCGAAACAGACGAGCACCTGATAGGTTAACTTTATAATCTGCTTAGGAGAAACATTGATTGTAAACAACTGTTCATTGAGTGTTGACTGTAATAGGAAAAAGAATGTCACTGCTGTGGGTGGAAAACGGTTTTTTTTTTTTTTGTTGTTGTTCAGATGAAAATATGAGAGGTTTAAAGTTTCTGGGGAGGAATGTGGTGTATTGATAAATGTTCTATCATTCACTGTGGATACGGAACTACTTATTGTTTACATGTTGTTGACCGGATGTAACCCCGCCCAGAAAGGATATAAATATTAGGTGCAAAAGCGCCAAAACCCAGAACTGCGCTCTCCAATGCCTTGACAGTCAGGTGGACATGTACAGCCGAGATATGAATAAAAGCTCCTTTACATAAAGTCATCTCCGGGTACTTTGTCCATAAGAACACAACAAAAACAAAGGGGGTGCCTATTATAAAAGCGAATATCAAAAAGGCAAAAGATTAACTAAACCACCACAGCCACACAAAAGACTATTAAATGAAATACTATATTGATGTCAAAACATATTTCTACAACAACTAATCCTCCATTGTCTCACTGTTCATGACTGAACATCGGTGTTAGCTAACATAAGATAATATAGGACATTTTATATTTGTAATGAAATACCAAGCCATAGGCTCAGCCAGCTGTAACAATAGGAACTATTGTTAGGAACCATTGTTTAGTTGCTTGTTTACACAGGGGTCGTTTATGTTGTTGCACCTGGAATAACGGACCGAGCGTGATGCATAACCTTACGTGCCGAAGTTATTATTAAAGTTCATAGCCCAGTGGGGTTGAAACGAGTTGTAACGTCTCATTAGTAGAAGGTAACAACACACTTTAACATGGTGGCAGCGGCGGACGACTCGGTTTGAAGTTTGGTGCGGAAAAGTTTCTAGGAGCGGGAGAGCGGTTAGTGTTCCTAAGCAACGTTCAGTATATGTTAGCATTAGCTGCTTGCGTGAGACTGCCGTGTGACATGGATGGGCTAAAACCACCGCAAACGTTATGTCTGGACTCAAGCAATCTTTCGAAGACATGGAAGGCCTGGAGGGACGAGTTTGCTCTGTATGTGGATTTAGCCATGGCTGACGCCGATGACAAACAGAGGGTGAAACTGTTCAGCTATCTTGTCGGGGAGAGCGGCAGGGAACTTATGGACACGTTACTGGGCGACACACCGAGAGATGCATGGAAGTTAGATGACGTTATCAAGAAGTTTGATGATCACTGCGACCCCAGCGTTAACGAGACTGTGGAACGTTATCGTTTTTTTACAAGAAACCAGGGCACCAGTGAAAATATACACCATTATGTCATGGAACTGAGAGTGTTGGCAAGAACATGCAACTTTGGGACAGTGAGAGACTCGCTCATTCGGGATCGGATTGTGTGTGGAGGTAACAACACAATCGTAAGAGAAAGACTGCTCCGAGAGAAAAACTTGACACTGGACACATGTTTGCAGCTGTGCAGAGCCGCTGAGCTCTCAAAGGACAATGTGAAAACCATCTCGGGATCGATGGTGGAAGAGGTACATGCAGTGTAAGGAGCACAGTATTGGAAACAGACGAGCAACACTGTGGAGTGCAGATATTGTGGAAAAACGCATGAGAAAAGTAAACAAAAGTGCCCAGCGTTTGGGAAGAAGTGCACAAAGTGTGGAAGAGAGAACCACTTTGCAGCAAAATGCAGAGTAAAACCGGAACTAAGGAAAAAGAAATATGTGAGTAAAATAACAACTGAATCTGAGAGTGATGAATATGAAGATATTATCACCTGTGTAAAAGAAACTGAGAAAATGAAGAAAACTCAGCTTCTCTATGCTGGCATGCTTCTAGGCAAGGACATGATCAAATTCCAAATAGACTGTGGTGCCAGTTGCAATATCATCCCAATTAACCTGCTGAATCCAGATGCCAAATTAGAACACACGAAGAGTGTACTAGTAATGTATAATAAAACCAAATTAAAACCACTGGGAAAATGTAAAGTGAAAATAAGAAACCCGAGAAACAACAAGCTATATCGCTTAGAGTTCCAGGTGGTGAATGCAGCTGGTACAGTGCCTCTGCTGGTGCTGGGTAGGAGAGCCAGTGAGGCCATGAAATTGATAAAAGTGCAATATGAAAACATCATGACAATAGACAGTATTGTCACAACAGAAACAACACCAGGACAGTGGATAATGGGACAAATTAAAGATGAGTATGCTGATGTGTTCATTGGCGATGGCTGCCTCGAGGGAAAATACAAAATAGAGGTAGACAGCACAGTGAAACCAGTACAGCTGCCAAAGAGGCGGGTCCCAGTAGCCATGATGAAACCACTGAAGGACGAGCTACAGGACCTACAGCAAAGAGGGATCATAACACCTGTGGAATGCAGCACAGATTGGATCAGTGCAATGGTGGTGGTACAGAAACCAAGTGGGAAACCAAGAGTGTGTATCGAGCCCGAGCCTTTGAACAGTCACTTCCCACTGCCAACCATTGAGGACATTTTACCGGACTTGTCAAAAGCAAAAGTGTTCACAGTGTGTGATGTCAAGAGTGGATTCTGGCATGTGCAGCTGGAGGAGGAGTCCAGCTATTTTAACAACATTTGCCACTCCATTCGGACATTACAGGTGGCTGAGGATGCCAATGGGGATAAGTCCGGCCCCAGAAATCTTTCAGAGAAAGCTCACACAAGCGCTGGACGGTGTACCGGGCTTGTACATTATAGCTGATGATGTACTGATCACAGGCCAAGGGGAAACACAGGAGGAAGCTGAGCGTGACCATGATGGAAAACTGAGACTGTTTCTTGAAAGATGCAGACAAAAGAACATCAAGCTGAACAAAGACAAATTCAAGCTGAGACAAAAGGAGACCACATACATTGGACACCGCCTGACGGCTGATGGACTCAGGGCGGATCCAGAGAAAGTGCTTGCCGTTGAGAAGATGCCGGCACCGACTGATGTGAAAGGAGTGCAAAGGCTGCTAGGTATGGTAAATTATCTAGCCAAGTTTTGTCCCCACCTCTCAGACCAGTGCATAGTGTTGAGAGATTTGACACACAAAAACAGGGAGTGGAACTGGACAGCACAGCACGAGGAGGCTTTCCTCAAATTAAAGAGACTATAGCAAAGGTCCCAGTACTGAAATATTACAACCCAGATGACGAACTCACAGTGCAGTGTGACGCTTCAGACACAGGCTTAGGCGCAGCGCTCATGCAGATGGGTAAGCCAATAGCATTTGCAAGCAGAGCACTCACTCAAACAGAGCGTGGGTATGCACAAATAGAAAAGGAGTTCTTAGCAATGGTTTTAGCATGGAAAGATTTCACCAGTACACATACGGCCGAAAAGTGACGGTGCAAAGTGATCACAAGCCGTTGGAAACAATAGTGAGAAAACCTCTACTAAGTGCACCCAAAAGGCTGCAGGGAATGATGCTGCGCATACAAAAGTATGATCTAGATGTAGTATATGAGCCAGGTAGAGACATGCTGCTAGCAGACACTCTGAGCAGAGCTTATCTTCCTGAGAGTGCACCGGATGCAGAACTAGAGACTGTCAGCATGGCACAACACTTACCTATCGCAGCAGACAGGCTACATGATATACGATCTGCCACAAAAGAGGATGAAACACTGCAGCTTCTCATCAAAACGATGCAGCAAGGATGGCCTGACGATAAGTCAAAAACACCAAGGGAAATCAAGCCCTACTTCTCATTCCAAGAGGAGTTAAGCCACCAAGATGGAATAGTGTTCAGGAGTGCTGTCATCCCTGATGCATTGAGGAAAGACATCACTTGCTGCCTACACGCATCACATCTGGGTGTGGAAGGATGCCTACGGAGAGCTAGGGAGTGTGTCTATTGGCAGGGCATGAACGACCAAATAAAATCATATATAGCAAAGTGTGACATCTGCAGATCAATGGACATTAAGCAACAAAAAGAAACACTAATGTCACATGATGTGCCAAGCAGGCCGTGGGCAAAGGTGGGCACGGATCTGTTCATGTTTGAAAACAAAGACTACCTCATAATTGTTGATTTTTTCTCAAATTTTTGGGAAATAGATTACCTGGCAGATACCAAGTCAACCACAGTGATACAGAAGCTGAAAGCTCATTTTGCCCGCCAAGGTATCCCAGATATTGTAATCTCGGACAATGGCCCACAGTATTCGTCACAAGAATTCCAGAAGTTCAGTCGACTGTGGGGATTTCAACATAAAACCTCATCACCAGGTTACCCGCAAAGCAACGGCAAAGCTGAGTCAGCCGTTAAGACAGCAACACACCATCACAGGGTACTGATACCACACCAGCACAGCAGCTGCTCAGTCGCCGTACCAAAACACTACTGCCAACCAAGGCAAGCCTGTTACAGCCGAAAGTTGTGCAGGTGAAACAGGATTTACAAAATAACCAACAACGGCAGAGGGCATACTACGACAGGTCAGCTAAAGACTTGGACACGCTTGCCCCAGGTGAATGTGTGAGAGTTAAGCCTCTCGCACCCCACACTGGCTGGAGAGTGGGCAAGGTGCTGAGGCCGGTCGATAGGAGATCCTATGAGGTCCAGCTGCACACGGGTGGTGTCATCAGGAGAAATCACAGACACCTCAGGCATGCACCAGGGGCAATCTTCACTGACACTATCGACATGGAGATCAGCAGCCCCAGTCAGCCAGAGAGTGTTGAACCCGGACATTCAGAGAGTGTTCCTTCTCGCAGTGTCTTAGCAGGAAACAAAACCAAGGACACTGGTGACAGGGCCAACCCTGTTACCACCAGATCAGGCCGCTCTGTTGTGCAGCCGCAGCGATACAAAGACTTTGTGACCTCACACAGATGAATGGATCTGTAGCACTAATGGACTTTGGGGGGGGCATGAATGAAAAAAAAAAAAGGAAAAAAAGTGAATCACAATTGTTGTGTACATGTGTTCTTGTTCACCTGGTTATCTGCAAGTTGAGGTATTCATTTAAACATTGGTTACGTTAAACTGTGAAGAAAAGCCATAGCACTTTGATTCACAGTCATTGATAATGTTCATTTTCATTAGGAGCTATAAGTAACTGATAAATATATGTCATTGTTAATATGAAAAACATTTTGAATGTTGATATTCGTACACTGTTAGTGGCAAAGAGTTTTGTTTATATTTTATTGTTTACAGCAATAGACAATTAAAAAAATGTATTAAAGGTTCTAAAAAAAGAAGAAACTGAAAAGAGAAAGGATGTAACAATAGGAACTATTGTTAGGAACCATTGTTTAGTTCCTTGTTTACACAGGGGTCGTTTATGTTGTTGCACCTGGAATAACGGACCGAGCATGATGCATAACCTTACGTGCCGAAGTTATCATTAAAGTTCATAGCCCAGTGGGGTTGAAACGAGTTGTAAAGTCTCATTAGTAGAAGGAAACAACACACTTTAACACCAGCTAGCTATTTAGCAAACATCGGAAACGTTAGCTAGCTATAGTTAGCTAATGTTAAATAAGGCAAATGTTAGCTTTAGGTAGCTATCGTTAATTAGCTAAAGTAATTTAAGGCAAAAGTTGGAGACTAACATTAGCGTTCATTCGTAGACACTTGACACAATCTAATTCAGAAACTCTTAAGGTAAGAAAGTAAAGTGTATTAAAATAGATAAGATAGCTACCGTTTTTGTTTTTGTTTTTTTATAGCTAGCTACTTACATTAATCGTCTCCACTGGCTTGTCAGCATAGTCTTAAATGAGGACGCGAGCAGACGAGAAGTTAACTAACGTGAAGGTAAAGAAATAGTATGGTCCACTTTAGAGGTGTCTGAAATCGTATTACAAGATTCTTCTCCCCTCCCCCCTGTTTCTCCCCAATTGTGTCTGGCCAATTACCCGGAGCCGTCCCGGTCGCTGCTCCACCAGGCACGAATATGGGAACTATGTTGTAATAGTTATACCATTACAGGTAAGAAGGACATATACATGTTTCGACCCACCTCTTTTGGGGTGGGGCGAATCCAAGCCTTGATTAGACCCCCCCCCCCAATACCCTCCATAATTCGAACCATGCCCAACATTGAAAACAAAAGCATAGCTGTTCAATAAAGGCTTTAATAGCATACTTTAACAACACGAGTTGTAGTCTGTTCAGCATCTACATGGAAATTAAATAAATAGCACGCTTACCTTATCAGCTCAAATTCCAGCTGATGGTTTATATTTTATTAATTTGATTGGTATTTGATTTTGATATACTCTATTGATCCCCATGGAGAAATTCCCCTCTGCATTTAACCCATCCTAGCTGTGTAGCTAGGAGCAGTGGGCTGTGCAGCGCCTGGGGACCAACTCCAGGTTGTCTTGCCATGCCTTGGTCAAGGGCACAGACAGGAGTACTAACCCAAACATGCATGTCTTTTTTGATGGTGGGGGAAACCGGAGCACCCGGAGAAAACCCACCGCAGACACGGGGAGAACATGCAAACTCCACACAGAGGACGACCTGGGATGATCCCCAGACCAACCTTCAACAAGACCTTCTTGCTTTGAGGCAACAGCGCTAACCACTGCATCACCATGCCGCTAATGGAAGATAACAAAAGCCATACTCCTGAGTCATGTTCATCATCACAAGCATGAATGGTTGGAAAGACTTCACCAGAGAAGAGATAAGTAAGACGTACAGACATAGCATCCATATTTTACTATTACATATTTTACTGTCGCGAAATCAATAGCCTAGACTGTTTACAACTACTAAGTGTCAAAAAAATGATCAAATTATCCTACATTATAAAACAACTCAGCCACTGAGGATGCACAAGCCAGTGCATACTTGATGCCAGTCCCAAGCCCAGATAAATAGCGAGGGTTGAGTCAGGAAGGACATCCAGCGTAAAAACCTTTGCCAAATCAAATATGCGGCTCACAAATCAGATTTCCATACCGGATCGGTTGAGCCCCAGGTTACCAACGACCGCCACTGGTACAGTTGGCCAGCAGGGTGCCAGTGGTTGGGTGAAGGAGAGGGGGAAGGCATGCAGAGGCAGTGGGAGAGGAGAAAGGGTAGGAGTGTGGAGGTGAGAGTCAGAACTTTGAATGTTGACACTATGACTAGTAAAGGGAGAGAGCTGGCTGATATGATGGAGAGAGGGAAGGTAGATATACTGTGTGTGCAAGAGACCAGGTGGAAGGGAAGTAAGGCCAGGAGCATCGGAGGTGGGTTCAAACTCTTCTACACTGGTGCAGATGGGAGGAAAAATGGGGTAGGGGTCATTCTGAAGGAAGAGTATGTCAAGAGTGTGTTGGAGGTGAAGAGAGTGTGATGATGAATGTTAACAGTGCATATGGCCTGCAAAAAGAGGAAAGAGGAATTCTGGAGCGAGTTGGATGAAGTGGTGGATAGTGTACCCAAGGAGCAGAGAGTGGTGATTGGAGCGGACTTCAATGGGTATGCCACACGGCACTAAAGTATGTGGATCGTCAGCCTCATCAACTATCTGAAGACCCACAAGTAGACAACCCAACAGAGAGGACAGTCATACTCGCTTCGAGTGACCACCGATGATGACATTAAGCGTGAACAAGAGGGAGGACAGTGGAATGGTGAGGATGCAAGGAGTAGAGGTGATGAGTTTAAATAGTTGGGGTCAGCTGTTCAAAGTAATGGCGAGTGCAGAAGAGAGGTGAAGAAGAGAGTGCAGGCAGGGTGGAGTGAGTGAAGAAGAGTATCACAAGTGATTTGCCACAGAAGGGTACCAGCAAGAGTGAAAGGGAAGGTTTAAAAGAAGGCAGTGAGACCAGCATTGTTGTATGGTTTGGAAATGGTGGTACTGATGAAAACACAGGAGGTGGAGCTGGAGGTGGCAGAGTTGAAGATGCTAAGGTTTTTGTTGGGAGTGATGAAGAAGGACAGGATTAAGAATGAGTGTATTAGAGGGACAGCTCAGGTTGGATGGTTTAGGACAAACCAAGAGAGGCAAGATTGAGATGGTTTGGAAATGTGTGCAGGAGAGATGCTGGGTATATTGGGAGAAGGATGCTGAATATGGAGCTGCCAGGCAAGAGGGAAAGAGGAAGGCTAAAGAGGAGGTTCATGAATGTGGTGAGGGAAGACATGCAGGTGGCTGGTGTGACAAAGGAAGATGCAGAAGACAGGAAGAGATGGAAACAGATGATCCGCTGTGGCAACCCCTAACGGGAGCAACCTAAAGTAGTAGCAGCTATCTACTACTACTATCTACGACTTGATCATTCTTCATATAGAGGGTAAAATTATCATAAAAATATGATAATCATTGTACATCTGGTTACAGTGATGCTGCTGCTCGAGTCCTTACTAAGACCAAAAAAGTGGCTCACATCACTCCAGTTCTGAAATCTTCACACTGGCTTCCTGTCCGTTGAAGAATATATTTTAAAATACTGCTCTTGGTTTATAACACACTGAATGGTTTAGGGCCAAAATACATTTCTGATCTTCTGCTAGGTTGTGAACCATCCAGACCTCTCAGATCATCTGGGACAGGTCTGCTTTCTGTCCCAAAAGTCAATACTAAACATGGAGAGAGGGAGCTTTCGATTCTGACAGGGAGAGACCGTAGGGGGATGCCTGCTTGCTTCTGACATTCCCCTTACATAAGAAGTAACCTGTGAGCTTCCAGGACCAATTGGCAGTTAATTGGTAACATGCAGAGGCAAAACTACCATATATGCAGGTAATGCAGCTGCACTGGGGCCCACAACAGGGCCTGCACACATGGACCCCCCTTTATTTTGCCACTATCATATCAAAGATCTCGAGCACTAAGTCTACAGTATACAGCAGGCACGGCGTTATGGGTGGGCCTGACGGTCCTAGGCCCGCCCACTCTTCACCAGGCCCACCATACAATTTTCCTACCCAAAAAAAAAATATATTTTTTTTTACAAATTTTCATTAAGTCATAAATGATTCGAAATCAGCCAATAATCACATGATTTTGTGCTAAAAATAGTTTTTATAAACATAATTTTATATGTTGATGTTCATGCGTAAGCAAGTTCATGAGACACGTGATGTGATGTTCGACGCCGGCGGGATAGGCTAGGCTAGGCTAGGCTAGTTCCAAATGCCATACCATGAAATGCCTTTGCAATGCAGCCGACTTTGTTGCTAGATGGTCTGAGGCTGAGCCATGTAAAAAAGAAAGGCCGATGTTCATTAATACAGGATGCCTACTCTGTGACGACAATAAATTGTTTAATGCATCTTCTCTATGTGCCTTTATGAAATCGAAAAAAACCTGGTGTTAATGAAATCATCTAGCATAGCCCATTGTCTTGTGATCATAGAGATTTGTAGACTGTGATCGATAGTGATTGATAATGAACTCTAGTAGCATGTCTTTACATGACAGATGACGTTATGAGCGAGTTCTGAATACTGGCTCGCTGCTCTGCTCGCGTTACTCAGGCGTCCCAATTCAATTCATTTAAACCTCCTTCCCAAAGGGGACTTTGCATGCCCTACGCAACGCTGTAATACCAAACTGCACCACTCTAGGTAGCGCGTAGGGTGGATATTGGGACAGGGCCTTTGATTGGGCTGTGGTTGCTTGGTTACAGACCTGTTGCGCCCTCTATTGGTTGGTCAGTGATAGAATTATAGTTCAAAATGGTCACTCACTGGCTTTCAACGTTGGCAAGTGATGTACCGCCGCTGTTCAAGCAATATATATTTTGCACTGAGTAATTTTTAACATTTTGGCTCATTTTGTCAACGTTGCATGAATTATGAGGGGTTTTTTGTGATTACATTTGTTATTCTATCTAGCTCGATTTTGGTCTAAAAATGCACCAAATTGATGCATTTAAATTGTCAATATTGAACAATTTTCTTCTGGGGGAGCATGCCCCCGGACCCCCCTAGGGAATTCCAGGCCCATCCATAATTGGCCTGGCCCACCCAAAACTGAAATCCTGGAGCCATGCCTGGTATACAGTATGTTAAAAAATGTGCCCGCGCATAATTTTGGACATGCACACTACTGCATAGCACAGTCCACACAGAAAAATCAACTAGCTGGCAAAGTGTAGAGACTTCAAACACTGAAAAGCCCGAAGAGTGCGCCTATGATGTAAGTAGAACTTATTTATTAATTATCAGAATCAGAATCATGTTTATTGGCCATATAGGTTTGCACATATACATGGAATTTGACTCTGGTTTCGTGGCTCTTTCAATGTACTTAACATAGAATAACAACACTATAACACAACAATCTTCACATATATACACAAGGATTGACTTATACAGCTGAAATAAGAGGGGATAAAGTGCAATGGTGCAGAGAACATATCAGAGATACTGAAATAGATGTTAGCAGGTTACATACATGCCTGAGGTAGATGGACATGACAAAGTGCACCAGTATATGTACAATGTACAGTATAGTATATACAAAATGGTTGGATTTATTTGACAGTGTTAAGAGTTGATTTGAATGACAGACCGTGAAAAGAAACTGGTTTTATATCTGGTTGTTTTGGTGTACAGTGCCCTGTAGTGCCTACCAGAGGAGAGGAGTTGGCATAGGTTGTGACCAGGGTGTGAAGGGTCTGCAGTGATGTTGTCTGCCCGTTTCATGTGTCTGGAGGTGTATTAGTCCTGAATGGAGGGCGGGTTGGCACCAATGATTTTCTCTGCAGACCTAACTGTCCATTGTACTCTGTCCCTGTCCTGTTTGGTGGCTGAACCAAACCAGATAGTGATGGATGTGCAGAGGACATACTGTATTATTATTATTAACTGTTATTATTATAGCCCTAATAATCAACCTACACACTTGTGTTCTGCATTTATAAGGCCTATGTGCTGACATGAATAATGTTGTCAATGTGCAGGTGCGCTGTCACCAATTATGTTTTCATCTGGTATGGCGCTCTGACACCAGATTTTGTTAAGTAGGCTAGTCTATCACTATCTAGGACTGCTGTTAAGACTCCTCCTCTAAAACACAGCCGTCTCCTAGTAATAATTTCTTTTAGGCGTCAACTGTGCAGTGCATTTCACTGTTGCTGGTCATTTTAAAGCTGCGTGTTTTCACTTCTTTCATTCGCTACTGACATTACGTTATGTTACGTCAGATTGTGATGGGCAGGCCGGGGCCCGCTTCGACCAATTTGCTTTGGGGCCCGGGCCCGGCCCTGCCTCGCTTCACCTGTGGTAGCATGAGGCACACCTGTATCTAATTCGCCACTCTTGCCACAGGGTGTACATAGATATCTCGAGAGCAGTGCTGGACAGGCTAGTTGATGGCAGTGCACCCATGCTGAGTTATTTGTAGCACAGTTGTTTGATGCCTGTAGGCTTCTGCCTCTCTATGCCTGAGGTAATGGGAATATCTGCTTTGGTCTTATTCTTCTGATGGTCCAGCACTGAGTAATTATCCTTAAATAGGAATGAGTGTCCAGTAAAGACAGTCCCAAGGCAGTCATAACACACTCCAGAGGGATGATGGAGCCTCTTGGGACTAGGCAGTGTTTGATGTACTCAAAGATATTTTCCTTTTACTTTTAAATTACTTTGTATGTCTGACTCAAGATTATGCCTGTACCTATTTGTATTGTTTCTTTTGAAGGTTGCCACCCCTGCTGTTTTGCCTTTGTTACAGTATGGTTTAGTTTGCCTCCTTTACGCTGAGGTTAGACTGAATTGGCCCAAGGAATTACTCCCTGTATGGAGGTAGCTTGGTGCCATTATTTTAGCAACCTCTATACTCTAATCTTGTGCTTCCTGAGTAACAGTGGGTTTTTCTTTTGCCTTGTATGTATATCATGTTATTGACACCATCCACCCAGCACAAGGTCTGTTCTCACTCCTTCCCTCAGGACAACGTTTACAGAGCATCAGAGCTTCAACAAGCCACCCCAAAGATAGTGTTTACCTCCAGGCAGTCAGAGTAATGAATAGTGGGCACCTTACATTATGTCACCGATTTATTATTTTAGGGGATTTTTAATTTCTTATTGTTTCCTTATATATAATTTTAAGGGCTGAGAGCCAGTGCACATGCATTTCATTGCATTTGAAGGTACATGGTACTGTTCAATATGTATATGACAAAAACTTGAAACTTGATTTTGTTTAACCAACTGTAGCAAGCATTTTGCCCGATTTTGTGGAACTTGAGGTGTAGCCCCTCTGCCAGGTGGGGAACTGCATTGAGGGGGTTGCTTTTTTTCTCTTTTTTTTAACATGGTGATGCTGGTCACGTGGCTCAGGTCCTGGGGTGTTCTGGTGGTGTCTAGACACTGCTTGGCATCCTCCTCATCATATTCTTCATATATTGTATAATTCAATTCCTCTTTCAATGTGGTATTCTGTAAATTGGGTAAACACAACATCCATTGCATGTCTGTCCGTCTTGGGAGAGAGATCCCTCCTCTGTTGCTCTCCCTGAGGTTTCTTCCTATTTTTTCTCCCTGTTAAAAGGTCTTTTTTTAGGGAGTTGTTCCTTATCTGATGCGAGGGTCTCAGGACAGGATGTTGTGTTGCTGTAAAGCCCCCTGAGGCACATTTGTAATTTGAGATATTGAGCTATACAAATAATATTGACTTGACTTTTGAATCACATGCACGCTGTTGTGTTAAATTTGCACATAACTGCTTTCACTCACTTTGTTTTGCAGTGTGTGTGTGTGTGTCTGTGTGTGTATCCTGTGCACCTGTGTTTTGCAGTGTGTGTGTGTGTGTGTGTGTGTGTGCATCCCACAATGCATCCTGAGGATAACATGGTGTGACCGAGTGCCCATACTGAATTACTCAGCAAGACCAACTGCATCAGCATGGAGGCTGCTGTCACCCAGCACCAACTTCGCTGGCTCGGTCACATCATCATTACATTACATTACATTACAGTCATTTAGCTGAAGCTTTTATCCAAAGCGACTTACAATAAGTGCATTTAACGTAGGAAATCAGGAGAACTACTAGTCATCAGAGGACAAAAGTGCATCTAATCAAGCATCTAAGAGCAAAACCAGTGCTAAAGTAAAAGCGCAAGAAAGAGATTTTGGTAACACTTTAGTATGGGGAACATAAAAAAACTTAATTACTAGTGAATTAGTAATGATCAAGATGTCACTTTAGTATGGGGAACATATTCTAAGTGACAAAAACTTAATTTACAGTAATTTAACACTATTAACACTTGTAGTTTTGTGTTTTGTTATGTAAGAACAGACCATATTCATTAAGTGTTAGTAAGGGAGAATAACTCTTCTTGTGGTACTACCACCTTATAAAGTCCATACTAAGCGAAGCATATTGAGATGGTACTACTAATAAGCAATAATTCTGAGGTTATAGAGGGAAAACTCATAGTTAATGGCTTACTGGTTGTATAATAAGGCCATGCAGAATAAGGCATTAATGAGTACGTAATAATGACCAATTAAGAGTCAATATGTTGCTAATTTGCATGCTAATAAGCACCTAATTAATGGTGACTACATTCCCCATACTAAAGTGTTACCGAGATTTTTTTTTTAAATGAGTGAATACAATAAGTGCTAAGAACAAGTAACAGGGTAGTAGTCCTTAAAGAGGTGAGTTTTCAACCTGCACCGAAAGATAGGCAGTGACTCCGCTGTCCTGACATCAGTGGGGAGTTCATTCCACCACTGTGGGGCCAGGACAGAAAAGAGCCGTGACTGGGTCGATCGGCAGCAAGGGCCTCTGAGCAACGGGGCAACCAGGCGTCCCGAGGCGGCAGAGCAAAGTGGTCAGACGGGGGTGTAGGGCTTGGCCATGGCCTGGGGATAGGAAGGCGCTGTTCCTTTCACTGCCCTGTAGGCTAGCACCAGAGTCTTAAACTGGATGCGAGCAGCTACTGGGAGCCAGTGTAGGGACATGAGAAGGGGAGTTGTGTAGGAGAACTTAGGGCGGTTGAACCCCAGACGAGCTGCAGCTTTCTGAACAAGCTCCAGAGGTCTGATGGCCGACGCCGGGGCACCAGCAAGGAGGGAGTTGCCATAGTCCAGCTGGGAGATGACCAGAGCTTGGATGAGCACCTGTGCCGTCTCGTCGGTGAGGAATGGGCGAATCCTCCTGATGTTATAGAGGAGAAATCTGCAGGAGCGAGTAACCAATGCAACGTTTGCAGCAAACGACAGTTGGTCATCCAGGATCACACCCAGATTCCTCACAGTCCGAGTTGGCATCACCACGGTGTTGTCAATGGTGATGGCCAGGTCTCGGTGCGGGCAACCTTTCTCCGGGAGGAACATCAGCTCTGTCTTGTCCAGATTATTGTCATCAGGAGTGCTTACCATGTGAAGTGCTGTATGGCCAGCTACATCTTGGCTGCCACTTGGCTGGGGGCCAGAAAAAATGGTACAAAGATCAACTGAAGACCATCATAAAAAAGTGCGGCCTGAACCCAAGCCAGCTGGAGGACACTGCCGCCCAACACTCCATCTGCCAGCAGCTCTGTCAACAAGGGGTGCACAAGCTCAAGAAGGACCGAGGTGATCGATGGACCAGGAGACATCTGAAGAAACATGAAGCCAGTACCACACCCAGGGGCGCCGACAGGGGGGGGACAAAGGGGACAGTTATCCCCGGGCCTCAGATCGGGGGGCATCAAACTGACCCCTAACCTTAAAATAATCTGCTGGAATATTTTGTCAAAAATAAATATCCTCGAAGATTTAACAAAGTATTTCTCAGTAACAAAAAAGCGTATTATTCTATTATTGCTTATTTTCCTTGACATAGAGGTCAGAACAGATTCACCCCCCCCCCCACGTCATGGTTTGGTCCGACTGTCAACAATGTAAACGCCACTCACTGCCTCATGCTCATTTTCCAAAATGGCTAATACTAGGCAACAACCATCACGTGCCAAAAAGAGAAAAGTAAAACAACAAAGGAAAAATGATGAAAAAGAGTTAAGGGGCTCTATGGCAACGTATTTGAAAAAAGCTAAAGAGAAAAGTGAGTTTTATCTAGGCAGGCTAACGTTACATCTGGCAAACAGCAGAGCTAACGTGAGCTAATTTTAGCTCACGTTAGCTTACTGGTTGTTAGCTAGCTAGCTATGTTACCTACGGGCAATGGCTAGCTAGGCTATTTCATTGATAGACATAGTTTTAAATTTTAACATCCAGTTAGCATAGTAGAGCCGTATAACAGTTTAACACAATGCTTCTTTGACCTCATCTATGGCTTTGCAACCCGGAAAGTGCGGCGCTTCTCATTTGTTTAAATATTGGAACCGACGGGTTTTTAGGCCTATTGACAAAACATTTACAATGATATGCATTTAGAGAAGGAGATGAATACCTGATGAATTGTAAACAGTGCCTTTCTTCACCAATGTCAACTGCCAAGATTTATTAAAGCTTTTTTAATTTTACTCCTGCCTCCGTCCTTTGAGTTGCCTGGATCCCCGATATAGCCTACATGATTTATCTACAAATACTGAGACAATGATGATTTATCTGCGAATACTGAGACAATGATAAATATCTGCGAATAGCCTACTGTTCTTTAGACAAGTTATAGCCCACATGGTTTCTTTGTGAATACTGTGATCCTACCTTGAGACAAGCCTACATGAGATAATTTATAGTGCACGGGGGGGGGGGGGCCTCGCGAGATCATCTCGTCCCGGGCCTCGGCTAGGCTGATGGCGCCCCTGACCACACCTACACCCCCAGTCAGTGCTCTCACCTGTTCTGTCTGTGGCAAACAGTGTGGATCGCAGATTGGGCTTTACAGCCATAAGAAGACTCACAAGTAACAGAGGCAGGATTGTCATTGTTGGACACGACGGACAACCTTAAGCAACCTTAAGCAAGCAAGTGTGTGTGTTTGTTCCTAGGGTGCAATTCTCTGAGTGGCATTGGCGGATGTTAAAGTATCCTCCCCCTAGTAGGCCACGTTACATTCTGGTGTTGTCTGCAGGACTTGTAAGGCATAGATGTGCATTCAAGTTTGTTTGTTTTTTTTTGTTGCTCAGTTGGTTATTCCTGTCTTTACCCCCCCCCCTTGGCGCTAAAGCCTTACTGTTGAGTCAGAGGTAATATTTTGCTTAAAGGCAAAACAGCAGGGGTGGTGACCTTCAAAAGAAACAACACAAATAGGTACATGCATACTCTTGAGTCAAACTTACAAAGTAATGTAAAAAGAAAAAGAAAATACCTTTGACATCAAACACCGCCTTGTACCAAGGGGCTCCGTAGTCCCTCCGGAGCAGGGGTGGGCAACATGATCCAGAAAGGGCCAGTGTGGGTGCAGGTCTTTGTTCCAACCTGATTACACACCCGATTCTATTAGTCAACCAATAGTCTTTGCTAAGGACCTTGGTTTGTAGACTCAGGTGTCTAACTGCTTGGTTGGAACAAAGACCTGCACGCACACTGGCCCTTTCTGCCCATCCCTGCAAGTGTGCTATGACTGCCTTGGGACTGTCTTTACTGGACACTCACGCCTATTTGAGGATAATTACCCAGTGCTGGACCATCAAAAGAATAAGACCGAAGCAGATATTCCCATTACCTCAGTCATAGAGAGCTAAAGGCATCAAACAATTGTGCTACAAATAACTCAGCGTGGGAGCACTGCCACCAACTAGCCTGTCCCGGACGGCTCTCAAGATCTATATGTACGCCTTGTGATAAGAGTGGAGAATTAGACGCAGGTGTGCCTCATACTACCCATTAACTTGTAATTGGTCCTGAAACCTCACAGGTTACTTCCTATGTAAGGGGCATGGCACAAACAAGCAGGGATCCGCTTACTGTCTCTCTGCATGTCCCACATATCTGGAACAAACTCCCAGAAAACTGCAGGTCTGCTGCAAGTCTCGGCTCTTTTAAATCAAGGCTGAAGACTTTTCTGTTTGCCGCTGGCATCCTTCTCATCATATTCATATATTTCATAATTCTGTTATCCTCTGTCAATGTTGTATTCTGTAAATTGTGTAAACACAACAGCCATTGCACGTCGTCCATCTTGGGAGAGAGATCCCTCCTCTGTTCCTCTCCCTGAGGTTTCTTCCTATATTTTCTGCCTGTTAAGGGTTTTTTTAAGAAGCTGTTCCTTATCCGATGTGAGAGTCTAAGGACAGGATGTTGTGTTGTTGTAAAGGCCCTTGAGGCAAATTTGTAATTTGTGATATTGGGCTATACAAATAAAATTCACTTGACTTTTATTAAATCAAATCTGAAGCTCTTGATTATTAACTTACACTGCACTGTAACATTTACTCTCTGACTTAGCATATTTTTCTATCTTTTTAATTGTTATTTAACTGTCTTTTTATTACCTTATGTTGCTTTTATGCCTTATGTAAAGCACTTTGAATTGCCCCATTGCTGGAATATGCTATACAAATAAATTTGCCTTGCCTTAAGTGCTCCATCATTTTTAAAACGACGTGTATATGATGCTCAAAATGAAAAATGAAACCTATTCAAGAATGAAAAGTGGTGAAAATAAGTAAAAAGAGTAAAAAAAAAAGTGATGGCAGAAAAACCAGGTTCTCTCAGTTGATTGGTGAACAGACTGTAAATGATGCTGCAATTTTTCATACTCTCGTCTTAAACCATAGTGTATGCTGTGTTGTAGAATGTCTTTTAAGTGACTCTGATTCACTGGAGATATATATATATATATATATATATATATATATATATATATATATATATATATATATATATATATATATATATATATATAGTACCATAAAGATTTCATATATATTTTACATTCAAACTCATGTTTAATGCAACGGCTTTTAGCTGCTGTTACCTGCTGGTTGTGTGCCAGGAACTCAACTCTCAACTCGCTTTGTAAAAAACGTTGTATATGAAATATGGTCAGTCTGCAAATGCAGATGCCGTACTGTTGCTGTGTTTCTGCAGAGCAAACACAGCCAAATTCCCAATCAGAAACTGTAAGAACTTACTTTACTCCTTAAATTACTTTAATGCGCATGCTAATTCAAAGTAATGTTGGTTCTAATGCATCCAATGAGATAATGCAATGTTAATAGGTGTTAACTGGATGCTTGGTAATTGTTTAGTGGCTTTATTTATTAGTTACATAATGAATGCTTTTCTCCTAATACTCCCAAGTGACAATCCTGACGCTCTGTACAATTTATCATATGCTATTACGGATATCCACCACTAGAGGGTACCACATTTCCCAAACTTGAATTTGACTAAACGCTCCATGAGGCTCAGCATTGTCAGTTATTAATAATACATTGTGTCCATTCTCGAACTGATTATAGGCACTAAATGTATCTTATAGACTAATGAGTTCCGTTTGTTATAAATTATCATAAATGCACCGTATGAACTGTTTGTCGATTAAGCAGTTGTAGTCCTATTCTTTGTCCAATGGATGGCAGACTGGCTCCATTTTGTGGAGTCACAAATATTTTCATTGGAAAGAAATCTGCTTGGATTTTGGCTGTTACAGTTAACAAATTAAACAAATTTCCCACGTTGCTAATTACCACCATATTCTGTAAATGTAGAGTAATTTCTGTTCTCTTCGGCTGTAGTTGCTCTTTTGCAAAATGTGATTTCTAGAGCGAAAACAATGCCATGACTGTACGGATGCTTAGTTTCTACATAACTTTTTGCATATGCAAGCTGTCGCCATGCTGTTTTTTCCCCCCTGCATTTTGAACTCATCAACATGGCAGTGTTACCTTGAAGATTTCTAGAACAAGTGTGAAAACAAAAGGAATGTTTTAGTGGTTCAGCTGACATTTGAAATGGTCGTAAGAAGACTGAATGACTAAAGCAAGTCTTTATTTCGACTATAATTGTAATTATTTGTTGTTGTTGTTGGTCTTCTTCTTCGTTGTTATCGACATCATCGTTTGGATTGTCATACCTAGTTTTTAGGCATGAATAATCTTTTCCAATCCTTTATTTTTTAAATACAGCAGATATGTTTGTAGCAATTAAAATATTTTCTTACAAGTTAAAAAAAAGAACAAGTTCCCTCTAAGTAATTCCTCATTTCTGTAGACCAGCATATACTGTCATACTGGTAGGTGTGTCCATCCATCTGAATGACTGTCAGTGTGGATGAGGACTCAATGTGTGTGATGGATGCTATTTGTGTTGCGCAGCCTACAGGCCAAATTTGGACAGCTGGTCCATTAACCTTGTTATGAAAAATCTCAGGAAAAGTAGGACAGACAAAAAGACAGACAACCGGGCAAAGTAAAGGAGTTGGAAGGAATATTCTCAACAACATTTACACCTAAAGTATGACTGTCGGTATTTATATAAACTTGTTTCTGACGGATGGGGCCTGTGCATCCTTTTGCTAAAGCCATCAGCCACTAGACCATGTGTAACATTACACAATGGTCCCATCACAGTTTATGTCTTGTGTATTTGCAGCAAACAAGTTGGAACTTATTGCAATAAATAAATAAATACATACATGCATACATACATAAATAAATAAATCCAACACAAAAAAAAATCACTCTAGAGAGCAAGCGAGAACAAGGTCTAAATCATGTCCTCACATTGCAGTCAAATAAGCAATTTCCCGGTCTCTTCATAACCCCCTTTACCATAGTGTCCATTCGCTCAACTATCACATTAACCCCTAACTTTACACACACCACAAGATTAGGGTCCTTTTCAGAGTGGATGTCCCTCCCCCCTACCGTAACAATGGTTCAGTGTAGACTCTAGCCTGGAACTGATCTCACACATAGATAGGGCCGGGCACGTTGCCTGGGCCTCACGCGTACTACCTGTTTAAACACATACTTTTACCACTGAAGCCACAAGCACAGATAGTGGTGAAGCCTGACCATTGTACCTCATAGTGTTAAACAAGGGAGTGAGGTCTGCACACTGAAACGTTACCAATACTTATTTTAATCAGAAATGTTACCAATTAAAACAGGTATTTGGAGCACTTCAGTGTGCAGACCTCACTCCTTTGTTACATGTTTTGTATGAGGTGGAACTATGGCTCCACCTCATAGTGTTAAGGCATTTGCTATACACTTCGCACATTTCTTCTTCGGAGAGTACATTATTTTTCATGTACTTGCGATAAGAGTTTATAATTGGGTTGTTTGTGCCATTTCTGCAACTGTCTGTGTACTCCTTGTGGGTACCAGGTAAAAGTGTCCAGAGTGACTGCATTTTACAGGAGAGGTTTGCCTCAGGCAAACGTGCAGCATCGTACTGTAGACAGGAAGCTCCAGTAACCATGCCGAAGGCAAGCTTCAACCCCTCAGCTTTGGGAAAAGGAATCCCAACAATTAGGTGTAGAGCCGTCTTCCCCAGCCCTGCAGAAAAGGTGGTTAGCTGTACCTTAAAACTGTCTATTAAACTTGCACCCATTATGTGACAACTGCCACTTAAAGTGTTTTAGTCATTTTTGCTTTTATCAGTGCAAACTGAATAAGCGTTGGCTATCTTGTACTGCACAGAGTGCTGAAGTGCAACCTACAATAGATGTCTGAGTATAAATCAAAACATTAAACCAAAGGTAAAAATAAACAATGAAAACAAAGATAGGATCACGGCCCAGGCCGTGTCTCCAGTTGTTTCCCTTGTATTTGTTTCCCTTTCGCCCGGTGTCTCCTGTTTTCCCGTCTGGCTCGGAATGTGTATGTGGTGTGGGCGTGGCTTCCTTCCCCCGCCACTCTCCGGCTCCCTCCTGATATGCGGCTCATTCACCTTGGCCGCTCAGCCTTCACACCTGCCTTCCATCAACTCATCAACTCAACAGTATACATACTCCGGTTTGCCATTCACTCGTCGCCAGATTGTTGTTTCAACCACTGTGGTAGCCGCTCGGTTCTTAGTTGCTCTGCAATTGTATGGCCGTGTGCTTCCAGGATCACTACCCTCCGGTTCCCCTGCCTCGCCCGCCTGCCTCGCCTGCTCTCTGCCAGCCACGCTCACTTTTCCGTCCGTCTGTCCGTCCTGCTCAGCTCCACTTTGCTATCGCCTCTCTATTTTCTGGCCTGCCGTTCTCATCCCCCTTTACTCCGCCAGTAAATCCCTTTTACACAATTCCGTTTGGGTCCACCTCTACTGATCATAACAGAACGATCTGGCAAGCAGACTCAGACCACTTCCGCCAAGCTCTCGCCACCTAGAGCACCCTCGTGGCACAACACGGCCAGGCCCTTAGTGGTGTCGTGGAAGCCCTCAAGTCCCTCTGAACCAAGGTGACTGGACATCAAGTCAACCAGGTTTGCACACAGCTTTCCTCTCTAGCTCGCGAAGGCCCTGCTAGCCCCCTGCTACCTTAAGCCCAGCTAATTCTCCAGCCCAGAGAACCTCGCATCCCAGCGCCGGAGAGCTATACTGGAGACTCTGGAATGTGCAGATATTTTCTGATCCAGTGTTTGAGCGACAACCACTTACCTACATAACCGGTAAGGCAAAAATCCCCCCCCCCCCAATTGTATCCGGCCAATTACCTTCTCTTCCGAGCTGTCCCAATCGCTGCGCCACGTGTGGAGTCGCCAGCCGCTTCTTTTCACCTGACGGTGAGGCGTTTCGCCAGGGAGACGTAGCGCGTGGGAGGATCACGCTATTCCCCCCAGCCCCCCCCCCCACACACACCGTACAGGCGCCCAGACCGACCAGAGGAGGCGCTAGTGCTGCGACCAGGACACATACCCAGATCCGGCTTCCCACCCGCATACACGGCCTAGCAAAAATATATTTCATCAAGGTGTAAGATTCAAGAGTTTTATTTGTCACGTACACACAAGTACAAGTCCCGAGGGCAGTGAAATGAAAACAGGCACGAGCTCCCGAGATGTGCAAACAACAAAGTACAACAGGTACACATGCATTCCAATTTGCAATATACAATTTACAATCTAGTTAAGAAATCTGTTAAAAAGAAAACAGACAGCACAATATATACGGTAAAAGGTGTTACTTAGGGGGAAATCTTGAGCCTGGGCATCAGCTGTGTGGGATAGCCAGTCATCCGTTAGCTCATCTTACTTCAGCTTTGTCTCGGAAATGAGAAGTTTTTGATCACCCTGTTAATGATAGGGACACTACCAAACGCCTCCTGTTTCTGCATCAGGCTTCCCGTAGCTGAATGTTAAGGACCATAGCTGCAGGTTCAGGTTGGAATGATGCTTCACTTCAGGGGTGTTTATCAATGGGATATGTGACTGCCAGGATAAGCGGTTCGGATAATGGATGGATGGATGGATGTGACTGTCAAAAGAGTTAGTGGCAAGGGATGACTCAGCAATTTAGCCACTCTAATCTCTCTAGCAATTAAGTTGGATAATCGTCTTCATGAGTGCCATAGAAAGCTAGCCGTCCTCCATCGTTGCCCTTCTCTCTCTCATTCCCTCCACCTCTCGCAAGAACTGGTCCTTCCTTAAGCCTCTGTGCACTTACTTTTTCCTCCCTCTCCCCAGCTGAGGAACCCATGCAACTGGATAGAGCTTGCCTCACACTGGCTGAACGCCTCCAGAGGATGAAAGCAGGATTGTGTACTTAATGCGGCCAGGTCGGCCATTTCCTAGCCTCCTGCTCCCTTCCTCCAAAAGAGGAGGCTCACCGCTAAGAGCGGAGATTCTGTGAGCCATCCCACCTACCCAGTCCAGAATGCAGCTCACCGCCGCACTTATGTGGTTCCTTCCGTGTGTGCTGATGAAGCTTTCCTTGGTGCTAACCTTGTTTAACAAGCTGGCATATCCATTCACCCACTCAACATTCCCCTTGATGCCCCATACCCTCAATGAAAAGCTCCTCACTTGAGTAACTCAAGTTACTGAGCCCCTGCTCCTCATCCTCTCTGGCAGTCTTGAGTCCATCCAGTTTCACATCATCTCCTCCCCTCATACCCCCTTGGTCAACCCTGGTGAAAACTTCATAATCCCTACATCAATTAGTCCACCGTTAAAGTAAAGAGCTGGCACACTATTTGCCATTATTCTTGCCTGAAATCTGCCCCAGCAGAGGCAATTGCTCCCTCATTGGACACTGAACCCCCAGACCTGTCATCTATTCCCTCTGTTTACCATGACCTTGGAGATGTTTTTAGTAAGCAGTGACCTATGTGCCCCCTTATCACCCTTATGAGTGTGCTATTGATGAGCCTTTGCCTTCCAGGCCTGTTTAATGTGTCTTGCCCTGAGAAAGAGGCCATGGAGACTCCTTAGCCGCAGGTATCATAAGGGCTGTCCCGCATGTTTTGTCTTGGTGACATGCACCCCTGCATTGACTACTGACTACTGTGGTTTAAATACAAATATAGTCTTCCTCTGATAAATTCTGCTTTTGAATCATTCAAAGGAGCCACCATCTTCTCTAAACTTGACCTTAGAAACGCCTACCACCTGGTCCCAAGTCAAGGAAAGAGATGAATGGAAAACTGCCTTCAATACTCCTCTTGGCCACTTTGAATATTAACTCATGTACTTCGGATTAACCAATGCACCCCCGCTGTCTTCTGGGCTCCTGTCAATGATATCCTTCGTGATTTTCTGAACTGGTCAGTTTGTTTCTCTGATATCCGGGGGTGGCGTGGCTCAGGAGGGTAGAGCTGGTCATCTAGTAATTGTCGCTTGTTCAATCCTTGGCTCCTCCAGAGAGTATGGTAAAGTGTCCTTGAGCAAATCACTGAACCCCCTAATGCTCCTGATGAGCAGGCTGGTGCCTTGCATGGCAGCCTCCACCATCAGTGTATGAATGTGTTGTCCCTTCTTAAACAGCATGTCTGCTCGCCTTCCATGGAAACTGACACCGTGCCTTCGTGCTCACATTAAGTCATCTCACCAGAAATCCACCGGCCTGCCACATCGCCTTCCAGTCCCAAGTCGATCATGGAGCCACATTGACCTCGACTTTGTAACCAGCCTGTAAGACCATCATACTGGCCATAGTGGATGGATTTTTCCAAGACTGTACATTTCATGCCCCTACCGAAACTTCCCATAGTTTCAGAAACCACTGACCTCCTGGTCCACAACATTATGTACTGTCACAGCCTTGGCCGTATCTCCAGTTGTTTCTCTTTTTTCCTGGTGTCTCCTTTTTTTCCTCTCTGTCCCTGTGCATGGTGTGGGCATGGCTTCCTTTCCCTACACTCTCCAGCTCCCTCCCGATTTGCAGCTCATTCACCTTACCTGCTCAGCCTGCGCACCTGCCTTCCATCAACTCAACAGTATCTACTCCGGTTTTCCATCCATTCATCACTAGATTGTCGTTTCAACCCCTGTGGTAGTCTCCCGATCCCTGCCCCTCTGCAATTTGTAGGAGTAATTCTGCATGTTTGTTTTACCTGTATTTACCTGTCTCCTTGTGCTTCCAGGATCACTACTCTCCAGTATGCCTGCTCACTTATCCTCTGCCAGCCATGCTCCCTTCCTCTGCCGTCTGTCCTGGTTGGCTCTGCCTTCGCCTCTTTCTGCCCTGCTTGCCATTCTCATTCCCCTTTATTCCTACAATAAAGCCCCTTATACTTAATTCCATTGGGTCAGTGTTTGGGTTTTCCTCCACTGATCATAACAGATTCTTTATTTATTTATTTGTTTATTTATTTATTTGCAGCCAGGTAGCCTGTATCATGAATAGATGCGTTTCCTCTCGCCATTATGGAATCCTTCGTTCACCTTTCTGATTATATTACACAGCAAATGTCTTCTAACTGCCAAAAGCACCATGAAACAAGTATTCAAGGGCTTTCATTAAACATAAGGCCAAGCTCTCTATCAAAGTAGTCCTTTATTACAAGAGAGTTGTGATGTCCTCTCTGAAAACGTGCAGCTGAGATGCAATTTGTTACTTCAGCTGGACATAATGTTTGCACTTTGACAAACTCTTCTCTTTGGTTTTCCGTTTGTTCAGCCACTTTTGCTTGGCACAGATGTTTCATCCTTTTTAACTTCCAAATTCTCTATCTCCCTCCTTTTTTTGCTGTTGTCCTCGGGCCTGTTGCTTTGGTACAAACCCAGCCAGTTGTGCATTCCTATCCAGTACATTCTGCCTCCTCCCTCCCTCCCAACGCTTTTAATCACATTATTGTTACATCACAACACACGCAGTCATATTTCCTGCCATGGCCGCCATGCCAAAAAAAAAAATCTAAAATCCAAAAACTCCTGAAATACTTCCATTCTTCCCTCCTTTTGTACCTTCATCCAAATTTTGCCGTAGCTGTGAAGAATTAACTTTTTGATCTTTACGTTATGCATCATTTTCCCTTCTAAAAATGGAGATTGAGGATATGAATGATGTTGGGGAGTAGGAAATATTTTTTTTAATTGTATATTTACAGACATCTGCTGTGATTGTCTAGCTTGACAATGTCAACATGTCCAACAGTCTTAGATAAGAACATTAAGAATTTTAACCCTTTAGTATATTCGAGCACTTTTGATAGAGACAGCATACTTGAAAAACAAGCTAATGCATTTCCATGCTTACTTTTCCTCACCCTCCATTGGGCCGTTCCCATGCAGGGAGAGTCTGGGCAAATTATGGAAGCCTCAGTTTTTGATCAGCAAATCTACAGAAGGGGGCTGCTTCAAAGAAATAACTTCACACTTCACTTTTGAAACCGAACAAAAACTCCTCTTAAATGAATAGCCTTTGCTCACAGCTTGTGGCCGCAGCTGGCAGTATTGTTGCCCACTCACGTCCTCCGGTCAAAGAACAGATAGACAGAGGACAGCTAGGAGAGAGAGGATATTTGAGAAACAGGTACACACATGAAAGGACAGCAATTAATACTCTCCTTAATTTTCAACACTATTGCCTTTACTGGCTCCCTTTACAAGGCGTGAGCTGATAGTCCCCCCCCCCCCTTTATGCGGGTGTGGGAGAGATTTCCCAGGTTTCCCATATCTAATTCTATATCTTCTTTGATGGCTCTTCTTCCATGTACACCAATATTTTCTTGATGTGGTAAATTCTCCCTGCATAGTTCCAACATTGTTCCCACCATAGCTGGCATAGTCTGGTCTTTCTCGCTTCTGGACACTTCTCTGGTCTTTCTAGTGCCACAAAATTCACCTATGCTTTGGTCAATAGTTCATCTCAAAACTAGCTTGTATGATGTTTCCCAGGAGGCAATTAATGTCCTTCAACCCCTGTAACATCCATGATTGGTCTGGAGTCTATTTGCATTTGGAATGGTCAACTTAGAGAATGTCACTTTGTTCACAGACTTGCCTCAGTCTGCACTCTGTGAGCAGAGTTAAAGGAACATTGCCTGGTTTTGTCTCAATCCTACCATCATGAGCATGAATACACTTTGTAAATAAGTACTTTCTTCACTGCTTAATGTAGAAACAATTTCATTTTACACATAGGGTTGTCAAAATACTTTTAAAAATTAGTATTCCCCATCAGCAAGGCTTCGTCATTACTTTAAAGGTGATTTGATTCACATTGAATGATCCAGGGACTGCCGCTGGTTCAAATTGGATTTTTCTTTTCTTTTTTTTTTTTTGGTTTGTTTCTACCACATATTTTGCAGTTTGCCAGTACATATGTCTTTCACCGGACCTAACATTTTGCAACTGATTGTCAGGATAAGTTATAACTTGATAATATATTATTAACATTTTTGGGCAGCCTAGGCCATCAGTTCAAATCAACTGCTTGTGTCAGGCGTGTCTTATTCATTCCCTTCAGGTCAAAGAATTGGGGGAAATTAATTAGAATGAACTTGGGGTTTTCCTGAGTGTTTTAAAAAAAAAAATTAACATCAGTCTTAAAATTTTAGGAAGATTGTTCGACGACAGTTGGTGTTTAGTAATTTACTGCAGCTTGGTTTGCCTCTGGCTTTGGGGGCAGCAGGCCACTCCTGTAAATGCAAATTTACCTTGGAAAGCAAACTCAATGATGTTGACTGTGTTTTTATGACTGAAGTCAAACCAATGGCAACAAGACTCTGTCCAGACTGCAAATTAGTCTTTACTAATTGTGCAGATGGTTAGATGAAGTACCTTAGCAGGTTTTCCCACCTTTTTGACTAGAACTTTAAGTTGCTTCTCCAGGGTCAACTCTCCGAGCCAGTAAAAGTACTGTACACATATTTTTTTTATTTATTTTAAAGGCTAATTTTAAGCCAATAAGACTAGTTAATCTCTGATATATTGCATGTTATAAAATGACACCTCTGTTCATGCTCAAGCAAATTTTTATTACCACTTTGCTGTTGTTGCAGCCATTAATCTGTACCTTCTTCCATCAACAATTTTAGGTGTGAAAGCCAAAAGCCAATAGTCAGCTCCACTTTTAAAAAGCTCTGTAGCCGCAGTGTTGAAGGTGTTATTAGTACTGTCAGTCAGAGGCAATGTAATATAATGAGGTAATTCTGACCTTGCTGGGTTTGCCAAAGGTGACAGTGTACGAGTGAAATAAAACTGTATCTTCAAATACAATTATATGGTAAGCAAAATATTCTGTAAACAAAATTATAATTATATTTGTGCCTCTTGAAATGCAGTGATTCTTTCATTGATTTTTAATCATCTTATTTCACTGATTATTTCAAACATTAGCTTGATTTACATCATGGCCATTTTTACTGACATTTGGTTTGCACAACTGTTCAAGTGTAAGCAGACTGCTGAGACATTCCCTGTCTCTGCTGAAGCTTTGCTTCAGAGACACACCCCATTCCTGCCCCATTGGCTTAAACAAGTTTGTACCGTACTTAAAAATTCACTTTCAGTTGTCATATAATACTTGAAGACTTTATCAAGTAAGTCAGCTTGATTTATATGTTTAAATTTGTGTTAACATCAACAAAATATATCAAATCGAAACAAAAAGAACATAAGATTTGGATAGTGAGCCTGCACAGGGGCATAACCAATTGGACACAGTTATATATTGATTTAGAATAGTGCTGCATGATTTGGTGAAAAAGTCATATTATGTTTACTGTGGACAATATTGTGATTTGCGATATAATAAACAAATTTATACATATACAAATAATAAAAATGTGTTGTTTTCATTTTGCATGTTTTACACAGTACCTCTTTCTGCTCAATGTCACTGAGCTTGAATCCAAAATATCACCATATAACAGAGGTCGCGTTTTGTTTTTTGCTACCAGTTCATCAGCTGTTGTCATCGATATCCGTTTTTCCTTCTTTCTAGTCTGCACCCAGCACACCGGATAGTCATGTGGCCGTAGACTGCACATGCTTCACTGCCTCAACAGAAACTGATTGGTCATCTCTTAACGTTGGGAGGAGATATGCAGACTGCATACAAAAAGACATTCACACATACACATTTTATTATTTAATTAAATGCAGCCTTTTGCAGTTACTATATAGTTGCACAGGCTGACATTGTGATTGCAATTAGATCAATCGTGCAGCACTAATTTAGGATGATACAATTTTACCCTCTTCAATTTCTCACTGTAGTTGTACATCTCTGTCTTAAGGCCAGTGAGATAGGAGCAGGAAGTTGGTTAGGGACAGGAAGCTAAAGTCCACAAGGAGAGCAGTTTTAAAGGCTGCCTCATAATCTGCACATTTTCAACAGTTACCTGGTGTAGAATGTACGTTTTTATTTAAATTGATAGATTATGAGTACTAGCTAACATTCATTCATTCATCTTCAGCCGCTTCTCCGGGGTAGGTTTGTGGTGGCAGCAAGCTAAGTAGGGCACTCCAGACATCTCTCTCCCCAGCAACACCCTTCAGCTCCTCTTGGGGGATCCCAAGGTGTCCCCAGGCCAGATTGGACACGTAGTCCCTCCAGTGAGTTCTATGTCTATCCCGGGGTCTCCTCCCAGTTGGCTGTGCCCGGAAAACCTCCAAAGGAAGGCGCCCAGGAGGCATCCTAATCAGATGCCCAAACCACCTCAACTGGCTCCTATTGACGCGAAGGAACAGTGGCTCTACTCCGAGCTCCCTCCGGATGTCCGAGCTCCTCACCCTATCTCTAAGGCTGAGCCTAACCCTAACCCTACGGCGGAAACTCATTTCAGCCGTTTGTATCTGTGATCTCACCCTTTCGGTCACTACTCAAAGCTCATGACCATAGGTGAGGGTTGGAACGAAGATTGGTAAATTGAGAGCTTTGCCTTCCGGCTCAGCTCCCTCTTCACCACAACGATCCGGTACAACGTTCGCATTACTGCTGATGCTGCACCAATCTGCCTGTCAATCTCCCGCTCCATCCTACCCTCACTTGTGAGCAAGACCCCGAGATACTTAAACTCCTTCACTTGAGGCAACAACTCATCCCCAACCTGGAGGGAGCAATCGAATATTTTCCGGTAGAGAACCATTGCCTCAGACTTGGAGGTGCTGATTCTCATCCCGGCCATTTCACACTCAGCTGCAAACTGCCCCAGTGCACGCTGGAGGTTGCATTCTGATGAAGCCAACAAAATCACATCATCTGCGAAGAGCAGAGATGCAATTCTGAGGTTCCCAAAATGGACGCACTTCTCACCCTGGCTGCGCCTTGAGATCCTGTCCATGAATATCACAAACAGAATTGGAGACAAGGGACAACCTTGGTGGAGTCCGACACCCACTGAAAATGTGTTTGATTTTGTGCCGAGAATGCGGACACAGCTCTCACTTTGGTTATACAAGGACCGAATGGCTTGTAGCAACTGCCCCAGTACCCCATACTCCCGCAGCACCCCCCACAGAGTGCCCCGGAGTACATGGTCGTAAGCTTTCTCCAAGTCCACAAAACACATGTAGACTGGCTGGTCAAACTCCCATGTCTCCCTCAGCACTTCTGCAAGGATAAATAGTTGGTCCATTGTTCCACAGCCAGGACGGAATCCGCATTGTTCCTCCTGGATCTGAGGTTTTACAATCGGTCGGAGCCTCCTTTCCAGCACTCTAGAGTAGACTTTCTCAGGGATGCTGAGCAAAGTGATACCCCGAAAATAGCCTGGGTGTGTAAGATGTCATCGTTTGACTTCCGACATACAAGTATTTGCACAAGAACTTCTGGTCTGGTTTGTTGAGAGAAGAGATGGCTTTGTTTTACACTCACTGTTTGCAGGACCTCCCTAAAATCACGGTCAATGATGTACATCGCATCTTGAGTGCTTCCTCTGTAGCTCAGATGAGCAAAACAATAAAAGGGGTTTAAGATGTATATGTTGAGCTACATCGACAACTACGAGGGTGAGTAACGGCATCATTAGACAGCTCGATCAAGCACCAGAAGCACATGAAATGCTCATAGGTAGCAAAGCTTAGGACACAAGCCATAATACATGACATGGTAGTTTCAGGTTGTATTTTCTGTACAGTTGTTAAAGTATAGCCCAGTACTTATTGCAATCTACTACGCATGGGTGTGTGTGAGAGAAGTATGGTGGTGGGTGGAGAGACTGAACAGGTGAGTTAATTTGGCAGGGGCGATTAAATGAAATGAAACAAATCAGACATACCTGGTATAAAACCGAATGTCCTCATCGGAACCTGCAAATTACCTTAGGCTGAATTTGGACTGTAGCTGGAAGGTCTCTAGTTGTTTCAGGAGCACTTCTATTTGTTTCCTCATTGACTCGTTTTGGACCAGGGCATCATCCAAAGCGGCAGGTTTAGGGGCCACTCAATGGTCACGCTCTTGCAGGCAGCTGCTGACATCCATCTCATTATCAGAGGAGTCCAGAGCTGGCAGAGGGACGACAGCAGCACGCTCCCAGCGCTCCCACACACCTCGCCTGGGTGCGGGTTTGGAGTACTCATTCCACGCAAAGAGTGCGGGGACAGCTCCTTTCTTGAGCCTCCTCAACACACCTGTAGCTGGCACAGTGAAATCACCCAGTTCAAAATGCCGACTGCACACTTTTGTACTCTTGGCGACGGTAAATACATCCATCCGAATCTTCGCTAGCCACTTAGCTCTTTCCTCGCAGTTACTAGGGAATGAATGGAAACTTAAAACAGAATGATAGCGTGCCAAATTCGCACACTGTGGCTTACACAATGCTCAGTGGAGCCTGACTCACGACGTTGATGCTTGAACGCCCCTTTTTGCCCTGTTTGATTCATGGATTTTTCGGACGAAATTAAGATTTCAGACGTATAATTTAGCAGCTAACTAATGATTCAGTAGGACGTAAGCGTCCGGTTGTACCGGACGTTCTTATGCAAACAGACACACCCGGAAGTTCCGCCACGCCATATTAATGCTCCGAGCCTATTGGAGCACACTAGCTAACATCCATTCCATCCATTATCCAAACCGCTTATCCGGCTCTCAGAGTCGCGGGGATGCTGGAGCGTATCCCAGCAGTTATTGGGCGCCAGGTGGATGCTAAATTAGCCATTAAGCTACCTCGTGTTTGTATTGCTGATGACTTGACTTTTGTTATCCGCTACATTTTTGGGTTAAGATACAACATGAATGTAAATATATTGTAGCGAATTCGGGGGACAACGCAACCACAGGAACTGCCGCGGCCGGGAAGCGAACCCGTATCGCCCGCACAGCAGGAGACATCACTAACTGCTCGACTAAAGGGCCAGACCGCCAGCCTGCAGCCAGTGTGTCTACTTATCCATGCACGTTACGCTACCCCCCTCCTTCGGGAAGCGCGTCCCCGCGCTTATGCATATCAGCTCCTTCACGCCTCAGGGCGCCTACGCTTCCGATGGCCGTACGGTCGCTCCATCCCACTTCTGACACCAATGTAGCGAATTCGGGGGACAACTCAACCACAGGAACTGCCGCGGCCGGGAAGCGAACCCGTATCGCCCGCACCGCAGAAGACATCGCTAACTGCTCGACTAAAGGGTCAGACCCGCCAGCCAGCGGCCAGTGTGTCCACTTATCCATGCACGTTACAATATGTTAAGGTATTTCTTGTATTTCATATGTAGCTGAGTGGAAAATACGAGGCTTCCACTAAAGCCACTAGGCGGCCCTTTTGGGTAGCCCCCAATTTGAGATTTGCGCCCACGGAAAAGCGTGAGAGGAAAGAGGAAGTGGAGGGTCTTCCATAACGACTGATTCACCTGCTTTTCTGCAGAGTCTTTGTCGTTTTAAAAGGGGTAAATATGATTAAAATTTTATTTCTGTACAAAATGATCAAAAGATTGACATTAATGGTTGTATAGAAGGACAAAATGCAATGTTTACCGCCGATGTTAATGTAATTGGTCTGATGTTTACATATTTTATCTAGATGACTGCACAGGTTGGACAGTTTGGAGACATAGCAAGAGAGGCAAGACTGAGATGGCTTGGACATGTATGGAGGAGTGGGCATATAGGGAGAAGGATGCTGAATATGGAGCTGCCAGGGAAGGGGAAAAGAGGAAGGCCAAAGAGGAGGTTTATGGATGTGGTGAGGGAGGACATGCAGGTGGCTGGTGTGACAGAGGAAGATGCAGAGGACAGGAAGAAATGGAAACAGATGATCCGCTGTGGCGACCCGTAACAGGGGCAGCCGAAAGTGGTAGTGCTGAATGACTCATGAGAGGACCTTGAGGTTGATAACTTTATGAAAGCACTGTAAGTTCATTTACAGAGATGTATTATGTTATCATTCATGTTTGAGAACATTTCATGTGTGCACATTGTGCCGAAAATAATGTTTATTTTCTTTGTGTAGTACTGTATGGGGTTGAATGGCTGCTGCTTTTTGGGCATCTGAGTTAGCAAGTCAAGTCACTGAGATAAAACGTTTAGATTTTGAGATATACTGCACATTTCAATTGGATTTATTTCAATATTAATGTACCACATGTTTCATGTTTATAGAAACTGGCTTTATGTTGTTTTGCTTATTTTCTTTTGTTTTGTGTTAACAGAAGAGTTACCACTACAGTTATGTATGCATTTTACATTTGGTTACTGATTAGATACTGGTTTCTGTAGGCCCTTTAAGTTAACGTAAAATTATGGGCACTCTATTTGAGTGTTAAAGCACTCCATAGGAGTAGATTAGTGACCAGGAATAGTGAAGTCTCCTTTTTGAATGTATGAGCTAAATTTTCAAGTGAGACATTGTGTCTAAAGTTGCAAATCGGTTTGTGTCGGAAAATATGTGTTAAATCTATACCAATTTGAAAAGTCCAAATTAGTTTAATACTACTCTCCCCTTTCTGAGAATAGTCGGGTAATAAAAGAACCCTGAAGGATGACGGCGTGAATTCACGTTTGCAGGGGCCTCACACAGTACCGGTGTGGGAAGATGGCGGTGTGAATTTGCATTTGCAGCGGTCTCACCCAGTACGGTCAATGCAGTGTCCTTATCCACGTCTGCATCTAAGTTTTGTCTTCGTTTGATGGCTGGGAGAGCTGGCGCTGGATCGGCTGGGAGAGCTTGGTCTGCTGCATCCTGTGGGCCCAGGGACCACGGTAGTGCTGCAATTAACGACTATTTTGAGTCGACTAGCCATCGAATATTGAAACGATTAATCACCGAGTCAGAAAATTAATCGCACAAAATAATAGCTCATGTCATTGACCACCATGTTTAGTATTGACTCAGTGAGGGCAGTTGCTTGCTGCAGTGTAAACTTCTGCTTCTTTTGCATAAATGGTGCCATGGTACCTTTACTCTTCTTTGGAGTCGGACTGCAAAATTTGATTAAAAAAAGACATTTGTCACGCAAAAGGGTAACATTACTCTTAAACTCTTACAATCCTCCACACAGGTATAGACGGAGTTGTAGTGGCTTTATGTTAATGTTCAAAGCCAAAACAACTCTGTCTATACATAGCTAGCTAACTAACAAGCTGACTAGTATCGTACCAAGGCATATCTGCATCGTCCAGATGGCCAACGTGCTTCCTCTTCACATGTTCGTGCATTA
Organism: Lampris incognitus; assembly: GCF_029633865.1. Lineage (NCBI taxonomy): Eukaryota > Metazoa > Chordata > Actinopteri > Lampriformes > Lampridae > Lampris > Lampris incognitus. The sequence continues at coordinate 23,041,869 of NC_079218.1, forward strand.
CTGCGGTGCTCCCATGATAAGCAAGGTCCACCTTACAAATCTTGCAGGTAATCCTTTTCTTTGCCAAGTTGAGGGTGAAATGCTCCCAGACTTCAAATGTTTTAGGACGCGATGGTGTTGCATTGGCCGCCACCATTTTACTGTTTTGTTACCTGTCCTGTCGCTTCTGCTCCCCTTCCCGGTCGCTTTTGCGCATGTAAGGCTCTCCGAGATTTGGGAAGGAAGTGAGATTCTTCACTTCTTAAGTACTTCACCAGCTCCGGTGGATCGATGTTTAGTTCAGTTCCACAGCATGAAATACATGCGCGATGACGGAACCGACGAATTGTTGATAATTAAATTTGTTGGAAACTAATTTTGGTATCGGTTTTTGTCAACTACGTCGATTAATCGTTGCATCCCTAGACCACGGCCTTGCCCGGACCTGCATCTGAGGAGGTGGCGCCGAGGGCAGCCTGAGAACGTGGCAGTGGGGTAGGCTAAGCTAACTGCTAGCCCATGCAGACGAGCATTTCCGATAACACCGAGGGCAGTCTGGCGGCAGCCTCACCTGGCATTGACTGTAGTGTTTTTGATGTCGTCGTGTGGAGTGTGGCTAGGTGGGTCGAGGGTGCCTGGCTGGGAGAGCTGGTGCTGGATCGAGTGGGAGGGCTTGGTCTGCTTCAGACGCAGGGTGGGCTAACCTAACTGCTAGCCCATGCAGACCAGCCATTCCGACAGTCATCCTAGCTAGCGTTCGTTCCCTTAGACAGTGATCTTTTGTTTAGTTTGGATATATGTGTTAGTTTGGATATGTATGTTCAAGTATTCCTGAATATAGTTTTGTGTTCTGTGTCATTCAAATTTCACCATGCTGCATATTTTGGTACCAGGAGTGGGGTGAGACCATGAGAACATTGGAAGCACGTGCGCCCAGCAGCGTGAGGGAGCTGGTATGCTGAAGCGCGGGGACACACTTCCCAAAGGAGGGGGTAGTGTAACGAGCATGAATGAGAAGACTCGCTAGCCAGTTGGCTAACAGGTCAGACCCTTTAGTCGACTGCTTAACGTAGTCGCCCGTGGTGTGAGAAACCTGGGTTCGCCTCCCAGCTGCAGTGGTTTCCGGCTGCCCCCTGAATTCGCTACATTGGTGTCAGAAGTGGAAAGGTGAGACCGTGAGGCCATCGGAAGCGCATGCACCCAGAGGCGTGAGGGAGCTGGTATGCTGAAGCGCAGGGACATGCTTCCCAATAGAGGGAGGTAGTGTAACGAGCATGAATGAGTAGACTCACTAGCCGGTTGGCTAATGGGTCGGACACTTTAGTTGACTGGTTAACATAGTTGTCCGTGGTGCGAGAGACTCCGGTTCACATCCTGGCTGAGGCGGTTCCCGGCTGCCCCCTAAATCGCTACACATAAGTGAAGACAACTCAACATACAAGTACAGTTAGGCCAATGCAGTTATTGGTAGCCCACTCATTAGGGAGAATCATTCCAAATGAAAGTGAAATCCAAGTGAAATCCTTGCAAAGGGGGAAGTACACTTTAAAGTTCCACTAAGCATGGGTTCTCAAAGAAACAGGGTTGTACCCCTCAGAAACTTGCAACCTCGCATTAGAAGAGTAAAAGGTAAAATTATCATGATGGATGTTTAAAATCACTCTGAATAATGATTAAAGCAACATATTTATATATTTTGACAGTTTTGCTGAGAGTAAAACAAACTCGGATCTACACACACGCACACACACACATATATACTATATATATATATTTTTTTTTTTAAATCAAAATCCTCATGATTCTCCTTTGGTCATCAGAGGTACAATCCATTGTCAATTAGCATATTACATAATAGCCCAGAGCCTTTGTAAATGTAACTTCATTTACTATTAGATATTGAGGAGCTAACTCAGTAAAACAAGTGCCTGAAAGGATCTGACAGTTCCAGCAATCCAGTGAGTGTGGTGTATGTAAAATTATACTATATATATGGATATAGTGAGGTTTGATGTAATAATGAACTTACATTTATATGTTACCCCCAGTATACAACCCAATATGTGATTGTGGAAGCTTGCATCAATAATACACAGTTACATTTAAATGCACTGCATACATACAGTGCATCTGGAAAGTATTCACACCCCTTCACTTTCCCCACATTTTATGTTACAGCGTTATTCCAAAATGGATTAAATTCCTTTTTTTTTCTCATCAATCTACACACAATACCCCATAATGACAAAGTGAAAAAGGTTTTGTAGAAATTTTTGCAAATTTATTGAAAATAAAAAACTGAAATATTGCATGTACATAAGTATTCACACCCTTTGCTATGACACTCAAAATTGAGCTCAGGTTCATCCTGTTTCCACTGATCATCCTTGAGATGTTTCTACATCTTGATTGGAGTCCACCTGTAGTAAATTCAATTGATGGACATGATTTGGAAAGACACACACCTGTCTATATAAGGTCCCACTGTTGACAGTGCATGTCAGAGCAGAAACCAAGCCATGAAGTCAAAGGAATTGTCTATGGACCTCCGAGACAGGACTGTATTGAGGCACAGATCTGGGGAATGGTACAAAAAAATTTCTACAGCTTTGAAGGTCCCGAAGAGCACAGTGGTCTCCATCATTTGTAAATGAAAGAAGTTTGGATCCACCAGGACTCTTCCTAGAGCTGGCCGCCCAGCCAAACTGAGCAATCGGGGAGAAGGGCCTTGGTCAGGGAGGTGACCAAGAACCCGATGGTCACTCTGACAGAGTTCCAGCGTTCCTCTGTGGAGATGGGAGAACCTTCCAGAAGGACAACCATCTTTGCAGCACTCCACCAATCAGGCCTTTATGGTAAAGTGGCCAGACGGAAGCCTCTGCTCAGTAAAAGGCACATGACGGCCCGCTTGGAGTTTGCCAGAAAGCACCTAAAGGACTCTCAGACCATGAGAAACAAGATTCTCTGGTCTGATGAAACCAAGATTGAACTCTTTGGCCTGAATGCCAAACGTCACGTCTGGAGGAAACCAGGCACCTCTCATCACCTTGCTAATACCATCCCTACAGTGAAGCATGGTGGTGGCAGCATCATGCTATGGGGATGTTTTTCAGCGGCAGGAACTGGGAGACTAGTCAGGATCAAGGGAAAGATGAATGGAGCAAAGTACAGAGGGATCCTTGATGAAAACCTGCTCCAGAGCGCTCAGGACCTCAGACTGGGGCAAAGGTTTACCTTTCAACACGACAACGACCCTAAGCACACAGCCAAGACAATGAAGGAGTGGCTTCGGGATAAGTCTGTGAATGTCCTTGAGTGGCCCAGCCAGAGCCCAGACTTGAACCCCATTGAACATCTCTGGAAAGACCTGAAAATAGCTGTGCAGCGACGCTCCCCATCTAACCTTACAGAGCTCGAGAGGATCTGCAGAGAAGAATGGGAGAAATACCCAAAATATAGGTGTGCCAAGCTTGTAGCTTCATACCCAAGAATACTTGAGGCTGTAATCGCTGCCAAGGGTGCCTCAACCAAGTACTGAGTAAAGGGTGTGAATACTTATGTACATGCAATATTTCTGTTTTTTTTTTAAAATAAATTTGCAAAAATTTCTACAAAACCTTTTTTGCCTTGTCATTATGGGGTATTGTATGTAGATTGATAAGAAAAAAAAGGAATTTAATCCATTTTGGAATAAGGCTGTAACATAACAAAATGTGGGGAAAGTGAAGGGGTGTGAATACTTTCCGGATGCACTGCATATCCCTATGCTTAGTTAATTTGTTAGTTGGTATCATTGAATCAAGCTTGTAGTCAGTTGCTCTTCACCGCAGCTATGTTCGCTGACTAAACACCGAATGTTATTTGTTTTCAGATTACATTCCCATTTGTCATTAGCATAAATGACAAACGAAGTGACTATGATAGCCAAATGAAAGGGGAGGGGGGATGCTCCCTGGCTAAGATGGTTTAAGGGATAAAAGGAATCAAAGTGTTCCTTAGAAGATTATTGGATAGATATTATTGAGATCAAGGCGGGGGTAGAAGAAGGAGAGATGGACAGAGAGAGAAAGGGAGAGAGTAGTAAGTGAAAGGATTAACTCCAAGGAACTTCCCTGTGGATTGCGGCCCTTCTTTTTCCCAGCAACACTGTAAGATGATTACTATGTCGTTTGTCATCGGTCCAGTGGTTAAGCACTATGGAGACAGGGGCTTGACTGCCTCAAACTCAACACAATGGCGAGTTTGAGTTTTAATCAGCCCTCTTTTGCAAATCATAAAACAAATATTCACAGCTTGTACATTAGATGAGATAAATTAGGAAATTAACTTTGTAATGAATTGAGTCCAACAGAAAGAAGCCACACAAAAAAAAGGAAAGCTAACAATACTGTTGTGATCAGAGAGGCTGGGTCAGAACAAGAAGAGCGGAGGATTTTAAAGGAGAGTTTTGGAATTCTGCTCCACTTGAAACAGCTGGGTTCCTACACACTCGTGTGTGTGTGTGTGTGTGTGTGTGTGTGTGTGTGTGTGTGTGTGTGTGTGTGTGTGTGTGTGTAAGTGTGTGTGCGCACACTTGTGCATGTGTGTGTATTGTGTATTTGTGTGATGGGGAAAAAATGGAAATGAGGGATGAAGGGAAAGGAGGTGAGGGGAAAAGAGTGGTTCTTTTCTTTTGTCTGGCTGAAAGGCAGCTGTGGCCTCGCACAAAAATACCTTGGTCAGTGGACGTGGACAGAGCAGGGGGAAGGGCAATGGGTGAATAGAGAGGACAGTATATATATAGTATACACACACAAACAATTGCCAATTTGGGTGTTTGCATGCAGTACACTGCATATGTATTTTTGCTTCTTTGCTTTTTCGATGACCTGCGCACACTTCCTTATCAATCCATCTAGAGATATTAAATCTTATCTTAGATCCTATGAGTGTTACTACATATCAATCCGCTGCAGCCCAAAATTAGCAGATGCATTGATATTATTATATAATTAATAAATCAAATGAATTCAGTTGATTAATTGATGCTTTCATAAGAATGCATTGCAGGTCAGACATACTCCTATAACTCCATATAATTTTGCTTTGTTTGTAAGCGCTTTGGGTGTCTAGAAAAGCTCTATATAAATGTAATGTTTATTATTATTATTATCATTATTATTATTATTATTATTATTATCCATCCATCCATCCATTATCCAAACCACTTATCCTGCTCTCAGGGTCGCGGGGATGCTGGAGCCTATCCCAGCAGTCGTTTTGGTGGCATCTACAATAACAACTTGCTATCGCTTTGGTGGTGGCTGTCCCATGGCCTTTCCTCGATCTGGTAGATATAATCTACTGTACTGTACATTACATTTTGGCCCATGGCACGAGTCAGAAGTCAACAACTCTAACAATAGCATACCAACGCTACACCATCACATCATCAGCAAGCACATGGCATGAAAACAGACCAACCCTTACTCAGCAATGTTTTTTTAATGACGCCATCGCTGACCATGGTTGGCTGTTGCCTTAAGACCAGAATGTACTGTCTTGTTAACTCAGCAACAACACAGCACTTGTATTTAAAGAGATGCCCAAGATAAATCTTTTACAACATTTGGTCGTAACAGCAACTTTGACATACCACCTCTTTGAAGAGGTTTAAGTGTAACTTTAGTCCACCTATCCAGGCAGGGTGTCCAAGAACAGTGTGAAAAAAGGGTCAGAGAGCCGTGAAGAAAGGCAGAATAACCACCGAACCTCATTAGGCAGAGGTCCACGTCTCTGATGTGAGCACTGTGTGAAAGCAAAGTTAGTGGGAGAAAGGGAGGAAAAGACCGAGGTCACTGCTGGAAAGGGGGGGATTCCTAGTTATATTAGTTTTAGTATGCATTTATCAGTGCTTCATGTGTTTTCTCAGTGTTTTACAGATCTCCTGTATACTCAATATAATTCAGGATTGCAAGGAACCTAAGTGCTACTGAGCACCATTGTGCGTTAATATTAGATATTACATTTAATGCTGCATCACACTTTTCATGGGTATAGATCATCAGTCATCGGCTCATGCAACATCATTAAGATGTTGAACTTTTCAGTTTCCACTTTCTCTCTTACCATATCCGTTGCTTTCAGTTTACCCTTGGAATATTATTATAATGGCAAGATATCAGCTACAGATTAGGTGAGTGAGGTAGATTAGGGTAATTTTTTTTTCTTTAGTTTTATGATTTCAAAAAGCGAACTGTACTGAAAATCATCTCTGACGTGATTTCAATCATCAGGCCTGTTTCCTCTTTTTTCCCCATTTGTCCTTCTCAATTATTCTCAGTTTCCTTTACACCCTATCTTTTTTTTTTGCTCCCCACGACCTGTCCCTCTCCATTTATTTCCTCACCCCCACTCCCTTGCTCCATTCAGTCTTTCCCTTACTTATTATAGTGATGTGAGATTAATTTAAGTACACGCGGTGTGCACTAAACCGGTCTATTGCTGGGCTTTATGCCACTTCTGAGATGTCAGTGCAATCCCCCTTTGAAAGGAAAGAGGCTATTAAGAGGCGCTCCAAGAAAGGATGGAACAGATCACACCAAGGGACTTTGTACATAGGTAGACAAATAAATTCAGAGAGACTTAAACTAGTGATGCTGCGGGAGAAATTGAGAGGTGTTGAAAGTGTGCGCATGTGTCCCCGAGCATGTGCGAGTATTAAGTTCATCTAATATGCTCTTGTGACTTTCTGTATTTCTTCATGAATCGTCAGCTGTACAGTGGTTTTGCAAATATCCCGGAGCTGTATGTACTGCTATTTCAGTGGCTGTGGCAAACATTTTATCTGTGTTCCTGTGTCTCATCTGAGCATGGAAAATAAGATTATATTTAAAGCTAATCCATTTACTCTGCTTGCTGATGACTTGAAAAGGGCCCCACTTTTTAAATCGATTCTCACACACAGCCAATGCTGCTTGGAAAATATATGATAGCGCCGTTTTCTGTTCTGTGTTTGGTTCCTTTTTTAAAGTGCACTTGGTTTTTGGCACTGTGTGGCTGAGCACATGGCCAGGGTTAGCAAAACGTGGAATCTCTTATTCGCCAAGTAGATTTTAACAATTGGTCTTACTGTGTATGTCTCACTGTGTCACTAGAACACAACATAAAATATAAGATTTCTTTCTTTCTTTTTTTTTTTAAACATTCAAAGTAATACAAAAAGTAAAAAGCTATGTGGAAATTACGGGGGAGAAAGACATCCAGCAACAGATATTCTTGAAATGCTATGGGGAAAAAAGTGCAACATGGGTACTTCCAGTGCACTAAAACTGTAGGTGTAATCTACAGAATATGTAAACCAAAGATTTATATGGTCAAATAAATTCTGGTTGGGGGACTTTATTTGTGTGTTTGTTTTTTGTTTTTTGTTGCATTAAATTTGGCAATCATCATTTAAAGTTGTGCTTTACATATTAAAAATTGGTGGTGCTGACCTTTGTCTCGTATTTCTGATTTGTTTGGGTAAATTATGAGTGATTGATTGACATTTTATGTTTACATTGTACATATTCTCATTAAGCAGATGATCTTACAAGAAAGTGAGCAATTAGCAGATATATTTGTGTGTCAACCTAAAAGCTTCGTAGAGCGTTAAATAGTAATCATATCACAACCACAGTGCATGTCATGTTAATTGCAACAAGTGTGCAGGTCATAGACCATCAGAAGTAATGCGAGTAATAGTAAAAGGGATTCAAATTACAAATGAACTGTACGATGCTAAAGATCAGAACAATGGTCATGCTTAGAGACCGTCTATGGACTGAAGTAGACATGGAAAAGGTGGGTTTTTCTGGCCTTTCTTGAAAGACGTAAGCAATTCTGTAACTGACGGAAGATGGGAGTTTATTCCAACATTTTGGGGCCAAGTGAGAGAGAAATCTGAATGTAGAGTTTTGCTTATTTGAAGTGGCCGTAGACGGTAACCTTCCAGAGATAGAACCGTCTTTGTTTGAACAGGAGTTTTCGTGTTGATATGGGTTTGCAGATAAGTCAGTGCAGTACCTTGAACTTCACATAAAGCCAAAAGCAAGGTTTTTAACTTTATGCAGCCAGAAGTGGAAGGCAGTGTGAGGACCCAAGGATATGAGAGATTTGTGTGCATCTTGGGAAGTTGAAAATCAAGTGTGCAGCTTCACTCTGGATTATTTGCCATGGTTGGATTGCATGGGCTGGAAGATTAGTGAGAGATGCATTGTAGTAGTAGTCTATCTGAGAGATGACTAGGCCCTGGACTAGGAGTGGTCTACTAGTAACCCCTGATTGGTATGGTCAAATTTTTCAGATTTACATAGTTAAGCATCAGGATATGTTGACAGCTGAAATATGGTCAGAAAAAAAGAGTTGGTAATCAGTCATTACCCTGAAGTTCCCTGTGGGATACGAAAGGCATGATTGTCATTGTACCGGGCCTGATCAATATGTCGATCAAGGGATGGAGAATTTTGGAGGGATGGCCAGCAATTCAGTTTTGGACAAGTTGAGCTGAAGATGCTGCACCTAGATCCAAGCAGATACTATGTCAACGAGGTAAGCAGCAACCCACACAGACACCTCAGTGTCTTCTGATGGAAAAGAAAGGAAGACAGAATGTTGTATTGCTATAAAGACCCCTGAGGCAAATTTGTAATTTGTGATATTGGGCTATACAAATAAAATTGACTTGACTTGGTTGTCCTCAGTGTGGTAATGAGAAGTGAAGCTGAGATGATAAGGCTCAAGTGAGGTGATAAAGAGTGTGAGAAGGAGTGGGCCAAGCATTGAGCCTTAAGGAACAGCTGTTGTAACCTGTCTGAGGGCCAGACACCTGGCTCCTCCATTAAACTTGGATCCACTCTATTGCCAGGCCAACAATCCTCAGGTCCATCATTGTAAATGGTACAATCTGATGGTTCACTTTTTAATATGCAGCAGATAGGTAAAGGAGCCTAACTACTGATGACTTGGACTTTAGCTTCGTGGAGTGCTTCAGTAACTGCAAGATCATTTTTGATGGCATGGCCACTCCAAAACCCATACTGAAATGAAAAGAGTTGATTGCATGTTGTTTGGCTAGGAATGGTAGCAAAGAGAGCAACCAATAGTTTTGGACCAAAGTAGTTTCAAGTGATCAGGTTTTTTCTTCAAGAGTGGGATGAACTGAGCAAGCACCAGGTAGGAGGGATGAGTTAAAAGTGTGGATTGTTTACCTTTTACAGATTCTGAAATATTTTTCTTCTCAAATGCCTAAAGAAATACTTGAGGATATTCTATTATGAACAGGCCTCTCAATATACAGCGATATCCCTCTGAGTTATTTCGTGAGTGTCAGCCTAATACACGATCACTGTGGACTACACTAATTTTACACAAGGACTGCCCAAAGAATGTGAGAGACAATTATTTACTCTATGAGGGCGATTTGGATTATCCTCCAGTTTAGAAGCTTAATTCCACTCTGCTTAGTTTGTGCTGGTTGTGTTAAAATAGGCTGACATATGCATTATTAATAAAAATTATTACACAGTCCATGTGGAGATTTATGTTTGTCTGAGATGGTCTCTCTGACTCAGTTCCTTTTTATATCACTTGTCAAATGACAGAAAGAGATTTGGGCCTTGATGTTTAATTAGAATGGGGAATTCAAGAGGGTTTTATTTAAAGGTTAGTATTCAAACAATAGTAACACCATAGCTACATTGATGTCCTTGATATGGTGTCAGCGCTCCATTTTTTGAAGGGCACATTTACTTCCGACAGTCTAACAAAAAAATAAATAAATAACTGAAAGAGAGATGACTGAACTTCATAATCAAAGACAAAAGACTCAAGAGAAAACAATGTCACTGGAAAACACTTTTTAACTTTGCTGTTGCTTTTTAACTTTGCTTTGCTGCCTGATGTCTTTCCTTGTAATACTTATTTTTTTCTTTTGGTTGCTTTTGTTGGGGAAAAATGTTCATATGACCTCAGACTTAAAACACATGCTCAAAGCTAAGATGAACGGATGGAAGGCCTGGAATCTGCCGGTGGAAGATGGCTGCAGGGGCTTTGTAAGGCAGTCGCTCAGGAGAGCTCTTGGACTGTGTAACCCTTCTTTTCTGCGTTGGTAGTGTAACCCACTCTTGGTTGACGTAGGTGCTCTAGAATAAACTAGGTTCGTAAGGAGTAAGGTATGAGGTAAGCACAATAACCACGACCACACCTGATTTCAAGGTTACTACTTTTACTTTGCAACCTTGTATGTAAATTATGCAACAACATATATACATGTACAATATATAGAAAGTAATAAACGGGCCCAAAAATAAAATGCTGTGAATGTCTCTTTGTATGAATTTTAAAGTGTCCAAAGTCTTGAGTCGAAGGTGGAATCTGAATCTGACCCGTTGGGGTCAGATCTAGTCAAGTCAGTTTTGTCTAAGAGCTCTTGGAATCTGAGATTGTGTCAGGATGACGTGCACGTATGTGTCACTGTGCCACTCAGTCTGATTGGCACAGTCCTACCACAAGGCCGACGGTGGTCAAACTCCTGTTCTAGTAGGTTGGTCCGCAATCTTGGAAATCCAATTTGGGTAGCTCACCATCTATTAAGATCGGGGTCGTCCCTGTGGGGGTTCTTGATGGAATCAAAAGACCTGACCTGTACAGAAACAGGTTCAGCTCTTCTCTATTCTGTTTGTTGTACAACACAATCACTCACTCTAAATTCAACAATGTACTGCTGAACACAATACATTCATGTAAATATTCAATTCAAATACATACTATCAAATTATATAGTAATATCTAATATATAAACTATATTATCTGGAACTATTCAACATACTGCTAAATGGTGACCCATAACCATGTATGGCAACAGTACGGCAACAGTTGGCTACGTTAACCAACATTAGCTAGGTCCAACAATACAGTGAATTAATTTCCGCCTGTTTCCGATTGCAGTAATATGCAAATAGTACTATTAAATTCACTCTTTAACCTTCCCAAACGGTTCCAGTTCCAACATACAATATCTTATAACCATACTACATTAATTACTTATGACATATTTGCACGAAATTAACTTAAAACGATCCACCATACTAACGTGGAGATCTAGCAATGAAAAGCAGCTAGCTAGCCTAGCTTAGCTTTAGCTTACCGAGTCCCAGCAAGGCACACACAAAAGAAAAGATGAAACCGAGGTTTCCAGCTGTAATATTTGCTAGTAATATTTGATTTGCTAATGTCCCTTACGGCTTTCCGTAGCGCCACAACAAAGTCACGTGATGTACGTAACAACGTCAGTCGGAATCCGGTCGGTGAATAAACACCCAGCACGAGAGAAGTCGTCCTTGCTTTATTAATGTTATAAGTTAACATAGCCAGAGGGCACAGACCATTACATGGTGTCAGAGTAGCGGAGTTTAAATACCCAATATGGATTCGTACGGCGTTCCAGCTCCACGGATGGACTGGGAATCGGCGAACTTACCTGAAGCATGGAGACGATTTCGGCAAACAACGGAGCTAATGTTCACGGGCCCCCTGCGCGGGAAGAACGAAGAGGAGAAATGCAGCTACCTCCTGCTCTGGATAGGGGAAAAAGGGCGAGATGTGCACAACACTTGGACACTCAGCGGAGAACAAGCCAAGAAGCTAGAAACGTACTACGATAAGTACACTGAGTACATCACCCCCAAAGCAAACCCGATTTATGCCAGATATAAATTTCATGAAAAGATGCAGGGAGAGAGTGAATCCTTCGAACAATTTATAACTGAGCTAAAGCTCCTAGTCAAAGACTGTGGCTACCCAAATGCCGACGAGATGGTCAGGGACCGCATCGTGTTTGCCACCAACTCACCCAGAGTGAGAGAAAAGCTACTTAGCCAGGGAGCTGAGCTAACGCTAGAAAAAGCCATAGATGTAGCCCGCTCACACGAGCTAGCAAAGCAACAGCTAACGTTTATGGGCCAGGGCAGCACACATGAAACGGTGCACGCAATAGGCAGAAAGACTTACAAACCGAACGCACCCAAAGCAGCTAACGCTAACTTCAGACAAAGGGACGTTAGCACCGCCGCCAGGGCGTGTAGCTATTGTGGAGGGCTACACGGCGCTAAAGCCACTTGCCCAGCTAAGGGTAAACAATGCATTAAATGCAAGAAGCTCAATCATTTTGCTAAAGTATGCAAGTCTAGCTCCCAGGGACAGACAAAGTACTACCGCGGCACAGTACATGCCGTCGGAGAGAACCCAGAAGAGTGCACCACTGACAGAGAACAGGAAGAACTGTACTTCGACAACATTACAGTGGAGAGCACCGCTGTGGGAGAACAGACAGAGCTGTACATAGACTGCATCTCAATAGAGAACAACGGAAAAAGCAACGAGCAGGCTTACGTAGAGGTTGGAATTGGCACACCTCCACAGAAGGTAAAGTTTAAACTAGACACTGGGGCACAGGCCAATACTATTCCCACCAACCTGTTCCAGGCGCTGTTCAAAAATGTGACACTGAAACCAGCAATACACAGACTCACTGAATATGGAGGAGGCGCGCTGAGCGTGAAAGGCACATGCAAACTCAAATGTAAGTACAGAGACAATGCAATGATGCTGGACTTTTACGTCATTGACACAAACGCCCCACCAGTCATGGCAATGAAAACATGCCGTGACCTAAACTTGGTAAAAATAGTGATGGCTGTGAGCGAGGAAAACAATGTCACATCACAGAGCATAATGGATGAGTATGCAGATGTTTTCCAGGGAATAGGAGAGTTCCCAGGCGAGTGCACCTTCCGCGTCACACCAGATGCAACGCCGGTCGTCTGCCCGCCACGCAGAATCCCCATCGCCCTACGCAGCAAACTGAGGGACGAGCTTGACAGCATGGAGAAAGGCGGCATAATCTGTAAGGTAACAGAACCCACAGAATGGGTGAACGCACTCGTCATTGTTGAGAAGCCAAAGACAGGCAAACTTAGAGTGTGTTTAGACCCCAGAGCTCTTAACAAAGTGATACAACGACCTCACTACCCCCTCCCCACGCTGGAGGACGCCACCACAAAGCTTGCTGGAGCTGAGTACTTTAGCGTGTTAGACGCGCGGTCAGGCTATTGGGCCATCAAACTGAGCACTGAATCCTCAATGTTGACGACATTTAACACAGTGTTTGGCAGGTATCGTTTCCTCAGACTGCCATTCGGAATCGTGTCCGCTCAAGACGAGTTCCAGAGACGCGTGGATGAAACATATGAAGGATTGGACGGTGTGACGGCCATAGTGGACGATATACTAGTGTTCGGCAAGACTAAAGAGGAACATGACCAGCGTCTCAGAGCGATGCTGAAGCGCACAAGGGAGCGAGGGGTGAGGCTCAACCCCGACAAGTGTCACATATGCGTGTCCGAGGTAAGCTACTTCGGCCACACGCTCTCACACGAAGGCATCAAACCAGACCCACACAAGGTGAAGGCGGTCAAGGACATGCAACCCCCACAGAACAAAGCAGAGCTGGAGACAGTCCTCGGCATGATCAACTACCTCGCCAGATTTGCTCCACACCTCTCACAGATAAACTCACCCCTCAGACAGCTTCTGAAACAGGACAGTGAGTTTGTGTGGGATGCAGTCCACGACAAGGCGTTCCAAGAGATGAAGAATCTCATTACACAGCACCCAGGTCCAGTACTCTCATATTTCGACCCGCAGAAAGAGCTGCGACTCCAAGTGGATGCATCCAAAAGTGGCCTTGGGGCTGTCATGCTCCAAGATGGCAAACCAATTGCCTATGCGTCCAAGTCACTCAACAGCACTGAAGAAAACTACGCACAGATAGAGAAGGAGCTCTACGCTGTGGTCTTCGGCTGCAAGAGGTTCCACGAGTACATGTATGGACGAAAAGTGATTGTGGAGTCAGACCACAAGCCTCTGGAGGCAATACTAAAAAAGCCACTGGCAGCAGCACCACCCCGGCTGCAACGGATGATCCTGGCGCTCCAAAAATACGACATCCAAATCATCCACCGCCCCGGTAAGGACATACCGGTGGCCGACACACTGTCACGCAAGTCAATAGAACACCACGACAGTGACCTACAGGAAGGGATGGAGGCCCAAGTGCACACAGTCCTCAGCAACATCCCTGTGAGCGACACAAGACTCACAGAAATCAAGCAGGAAACAGCGCAAGATCCACAGCTCACCGCACTCAGACGAGCCACACTCACTGGCTGGCCAGACACAAAGAAAAAGTGCCCGCCCAGCATCCAGGAATACTGGAACCACAGAGCAGAAATCTCAGAAATGGACGGTATCCTGTTCAAAGGTGAGAGAATCATTGTCCCCCAAAAGCTTCGCAAGGACATGATACAGCGCATCCATGCCAGCCACCTTGGCGTGGAAAAAAGCAAATGCCGAGCAAGAGACTTACTGTTCTGGCCTGGCATGGGGAAACAGATCGAGGATGCGGTAGCAGACTGCAGCATATGCCAAGAACGGCGCAGCGCAAATGCAAAGGAACCAATGATGTCACACGCCATACCCGAGCGGCCGTGGCAAGTGATAGGCACAGACCTATTCACATGGAACTCACAGGACTTCATAGTCACTGTGGACTACTACTCCAGATTCTTCGAGCTAGAAAGACTTTACAGCTGCACCTCATCTGCCGTCATCATGAAGCTGAAAGCAGCAATGGCTCGACACGGAATCCCCGAGACTATCATCAGCGACAACGGTCCGTGCTACAGCTCTGGTGAGTTCCGCAACTTCTCACAGACATGGGGTTTCTCACACACCACCACAAGCCCCCACTACCCACAGAGCAACGGCCTCTCCGAGAAGACTGTCCAGACGGCCAAACGCATCCTGGACAAAGCCAAAGCTGAGAACAAAGACCCCTACATGAGCTTACTGGAGTATCGCAACACACCGGTGGACAACCTGAAATCACCGGCACAGCTACTGATGAGTCGGAGGCTGCGGTCCATTCTCCCATCAACAGCAAAACACCTGCAGCCACAGATCGCCAGTCAGGAGGATGTTCACAAAAGGAGAGAGGTATGTCAACAGCGCCAGCAGGCATACTACAACCGAACAGCCAAACCTCTGCCCCACCTGCCCGCAGGCACACCAATCCGCTTCCGGCAGGAGGATGGATCCTGGAGACCTGCAACTGTGGAAAGACCAGCGAACACAGACAGGAGCTACCACATCCAAACCAAAGAAGGTCAGATCTACCAACGCAACCGTCAACACCTGCGACAAAGCAGAGTGAACACTCACACTACACACACACACACTTCACAGCAGACTGTTACCAGCGCTAACAACAACACACAAGCCCATCAGCAAGAGCATGCTGAACCTCCAGACACGAACAATCAGCGACAACCAGACACACAGCCTGGTTACACCACGAGGTCAGGTCGCACGATCAAACCAAGACAAATCCTTGACTTATGAATGTTAAAAAAAAAGAGAATTTTACACCAACCTGTACTATACCTGCTATGTTTTGAAAAGAAATATTTACAGCGTTCACTTACCTTGTGTACCTACCTGCTGTTTGCAGTTACCAGTAATGAAATGAAAAAAAAGATGAAATGTTATTACGGTGTCACATTTAGACAGTGAAGGAAATGTTTTACACTACTTTGTTGCAGTCCAGTTATATAAGAGTTCCACTTTCATATTCTTTCTTATTAAGATTGTATTCGCTTATAAACGTGCTCAACGTGGTCTGTATCTCTGCAGAGAAAGCAGCACTTTTCAGAAAAAGGGAGATGTAATATTTGCTAGTAATATTTGATTTGCTAATGTCCCTTACGGCTTTCCGTAGCGCCACAACAAAGTCACGTGATGTACGTAACAACGTCAGTCGGAATCCGGTCGGTGAATAAACACCCAGCACGAGAGAAGTCGTCCTTGCTTTATTAATGTTATAAGTTAACATAGCCAGAGGGCACAGACCATTACACCAGCGTCCTTGCGTTCTGTGGTTTATATACTTCACTTTACTATTGAATACAATACGTTCTAATTCGTTCTGCTCAACTCTGTTGACAGAAATAAACTCGCGTTTATTTCACCAGCAAGCAACACTCTGGTTCAACCAGCTCAAACCGGTTCATGCGCGTTCAACTAGAAAACGTATTTCCTGCATTCAAAATAAAAGTCCTTCATTATTTATGAAGGTAAAATCGTCTGAAATCAATAAATAGCTCAGCTATAATGCAACTGGCATAATATAAAATTAAATCACTTCTCAAATCATATGAAAATATTAACCATAATCTTTAGTTAATAATTTTATCTTGTTTAACCATTCATTCTGTAAACCCAAATACTTCACTGGGTTACAGTAGCGTTCCCCAGTTCTTCTGGCGTGTGGTTAATAAGCAGGCTACAGTTTCTCTTTGTGCATTTTATTCAGCATCTTCGACTTCAACACGGCAAGAGAGTACAGAGCATCCAACGTCACTCCCCCGGAGTTCACCACCTTCACCGCACTTCCCCCACCTACCATACCATCCCACATGTTACTTCCCCTATGTGACACTCATCACTGTCCTCCTAAACAATTGCAGGTAGGAACTAATATTGACTTGTAGGCAAGAGGCCATGAAATAAATATTTCACATGTAAATGTATAAATAAAATAGTAGTTAAAATGTTTACAGTAAGTAAGGTTACAGATTTCTGGGGATCGAAGGCCCGGCTAGGAAGCGGCTGGTAGGCAACGTCACCGAACAGGCAGAGGCGGCACCCCGGCATCTGGATAAAGCAGAATGAGCGGTGGCAGAACCAACCTGGTGACGGGCTAACAACATCATAGAGTTGAGTGGTAGACAGTGGGGGTAGTACCAGGACGCTGACTCTACCGTTGAGCCCCCACCAAGATGTCATGGGCTTAAATCGACGAAATATCGAGGAAGGCGGTTGCCCATTTGAAAATCTGCAGAAGCCAACCAGCTCAGCCCAGTTTGGAGGGAGGTGCCTTGAGGGAGGGAAAGAAGGCGAGAGTGATGCCACTGGCTCAAAGATGGCACAGGGGCGAGTAACTGTAAAGGTGAGCCAGTTGCGATAATTCTTATCATATTTTGCATACATATATATATAATCATCAAGTCGATGCTCTCTTACTGTAAACTACTAATAAGACGTTAGCCCCCAGCTTACGGGTCTGACCCTTTAGCCGAGCGGTTAGTGACGTCGCCTTGTGGTGCAGTACACCGGGCAAGTAAATAACCGGTCACATTACCTTTAATAAAAAGCATCATCATGCACACACTTGTACTTCCACACTTTTCAGGCTAAGGAATGTTTACTTTGCAGTGTAAGGTCACATCTTGCTTCAAGTATCTGTGTCCAGGTATTTGTGGCACATTGAGGCGAACAAAGAAAGCATATTAGTCAGCTGGAGGCGGACACCAAGAAAAGCCTTGGTTGCCTGGAAGGTTGAGTTGGCCTGGCGTATTCACACGTACATTTAAACAAATGCTTATCATTTATCTCATGCAGCGATATATTATTTTAGTTTGTAGTTTTTATGTTTTTGCTCACAATTTACTTAAAATCATATTCAAATGGTCATACATACAGAGGCTTTAAAGTCACTAATCCAAGAGCAGATTTAGCCATTGCCTGCTTTTTATATATGCAGTGGTTGAAAATTTGTCTTGAGTAACCCTTAAGGATTACCTTAAAGGGTTAGTCAAGATTATGAATAATACAAGTTCTTATGGCTGTGGTGTTGCTTCAATGGACAAATAAGGTACTCAGCAAAAAGTCATTAAGAGCAATTTGACTTCACATAACACAGGGTGTATATCCAGATTATTTGTCTATTTACTGTGTTGGGAACAAGATTTTTATTTTTTTTTGCGGAACCATTGTTGTGAAATCCAAATATCGCCATCACTGTCATAGCATATTATTGTCTATCTGAAAAGTGATTACTAAAGCTAAGGTCAAGGTACTGTTCACCTGAAACTGACCACACAAATCCAGTTTGTCAGGCTGCCATTCTGTTGGTCAGACAAGACAAGAGGAGTATTGATCCAGGGGATTCTCTTAACTGCTGTAGTTTGTCCTCTAAGTGCACAGGTGAAGGCTTGGAATGGAGAAGTAAATAGGCACTTGGTAAATAAAACACCTAGGTCAACATAGCCATTTCACCCATTAACCTGAGGCAGGTTTGGCCATTCTTTGAGATTAGACATTGAGTGCATGGGAGTGGGCAAACCTGATACATGGCAAACATGTGTAGAGTATGGTCATTCAAGGGTCAGAAAGGCTCTGACTTGAAATCGCTTTGTATGAGTGTTATAGTGAATAAAACTAGAGATTGTGTTATAAAAAAACACCCCAGGAATGAATACAAGTTGTTAAGGGACTCTTAATTGCTCCTACAAGATGTTTAACAATAAAACATTTGGCCATGTGGAGAAAAAGACATTTTGGATTGTATTTATTTTTGTGATTTTGCACATCTTAACTATGACAAACTAATATTCTAAAGTTAATTTTCACGTTGTAAGTTTATACATTTTGTAGGTGGAAAAACTAAATCCCAACAAAGTGATTTTTTTTTTGCCTTGCTTTGAGCACATGGCTAGCAAAAGGTTGTTCCCCACCAAATCCACTAAAGGTCAAAGGTGAGGGTCAGGGGTTAGAGAGGCGTGGCCTTAGTGCCGGAGACGCCCCCAGGTTTACACAAGTGTAAAAAGAGTCCATTCACACCGGCTGTATGAACAGAGTTTCACAAAGATCCACTGTGTGGGGCCCATACCTAACCCCCACTCCATGTCCTTTATGCGCCATGCTTCCACTGGACACAGACAATAGTAGGATTTCTGGTCAGCAGAGCAATGTACATGTTAACCCATAATACTTCCCCTCATTAAGTCATAAATATTTCTCACATTTTCCTTGCACATTGAATTTCTTCATTTTACATCTAAGTTGCCTTTTTGGGCTCCCAAAAGGGAAAAATAATATTTTCCACACGTTGCTATTTTGATGCAATTTTAATTGGACTTAGATTAAAAAAATGTTTTTTCCTGTTATAGAGAGTGGCTTATATAAGGCTTGATTTTTCCTTAAATGTATCGTGTGATCTTTTAGCGTCTTTAAATCCTCCTCATCAAGTGAAGCCAAACCCATGAGTAATGTTATCTCCTAAGCTTCTTGAAAAGCCAGGAAAAGCCTTGACCACCCATTGAAAAAATGTGCCACCGGCCAGCCACACAGCCGGCCGACAGCCTGCCACAGCTGCAACAAATTCAAGTAGGAATTTTCTACCAGGCAAATGAATTACATACCTTGAGGCGTTTTTGGTTTGATTTTTCGACCAATCTCTTTCCCCATCTCAAGTATCCTTGTGATAAGCTGTGTTTGATAAGTCTGAATGCTCTAATTATCTCTTGGCCTTAATAAGGAGATTGGGCCTTATCACAGTAATTAGCCTGATAGTTTAAATGAGAAAACTTGTAATTGGTGTGAAAATGTATGCTTGGTAATCTTACTGCAACCATTACCAAAATGATCACTTTTCCAATTTTTAGCACAGGTCGGGGATAACACCCTGATTGAGCCATTCCTTGTTAGAAGAAGAAAATGTAGTTTTAAGTATTTGTTCAGCTGAACCTGTAGCTCCCTTACTGCAGATAATGTATTCATTGACAGTCGATCACCTTTTTTCTAGACATAAGCGGAGTGGCCATTCTGAGTCCATAAGCTCGGACCGAACAGTACCAGAACACCTATTGAATAATAGAAATAACTGAGTGGTCCCATCTCTAAATTGTGCATCGAACCCGAACTTCCACAAGCCAGCTACTATTTTTTATCTGTCTATTTATTTATTTATTTATTTTTTGCTTTAGGGTAGTTTGTGTAGCAATAATATGGTTTTGTGATTTAGCTCTCCTCTTCCTTTCCTCCGGTAAAACGGGGGATTACTGCCTGATTAAGGCAGTGCCTTTTTCTTTATCCCTGGGTAAGCCTGCATAGAGCCTGCACAGCATGCAGCTCAAAGGTGATAAAGCACTCTATGATCCCTGCTCGGATTAATCTAAAAATTCCCAGAGCACCACTGTATTTTAGGGGAAACGAGATTTCCCTAAAAAAAAAAAAACCCAAAGAAAAAAACCTTCAACCCCATGCACGCACTCCGTTTTGATACAGCTCTTAAATGTGTGGCTAATTACTGCATGATGTGGAGTTTCAAGCTTGTTGCATACTGGAACCTGGTTTGACAACATACCGATGATGTTTGGGGAAAACAAATAGGAAAACGTGGACTGTATCCTACAGAATGTGTATTTAACATTGTGCTGTTTTCTTGCTGATATGCGTACAATCCTCCTAGCTTTTGCATTTCCACTGAAAGTGTCATATAGTCGTAATATCTGTCTGACGTTGCATCGGGCACCCTTCATTTTGTGTTGACATGAAACCGGCAAGTGTTATGTTAAAGGCAGGACTATGTGAGCCTCTGACACACAATCAATGTTTTAGCAAATGTTCATGCTCCTAGCCAATATGAACTGCATCTTGTTTAATCATAAAGTTTACTTGTTTTCAACTTCATTCTCATAAGCATGGGTTCACTAAGGAAGCTGGTCTGGACATATTTTTCATATTGTTGCATTGTTTTGTATGTGTGTCTGTTTTCAACATTTCCTAAAATTTTCAACTCATGAATTCACCTAATATTAACCGTGTTAGTTCTTGTTTTGTAAAAAGGGGATTTTCTCACTTACCAATGTAGGCTTCTGTTGTTAAAAGAAATGAATTTTCCCAATAATAATAATGTGGGATCCTTTCTGTCTTCCTTTTGTGCGGCATTTGCATATATTAGTTCTCTCATGTCTTTAAACAAAACAGACACGCAAATGTACCCTCTCTTATGCCCCACTTTACAGAACCAATGCTTTTGTCCACTCCAGCTTACCTGAAATTTGGTTAATGTAAAAGAGGCAAAACCCGGTAATGAATTAAATCCATTTGATAATGTTCAGAGGAGGGGATATAAGAGAATATGCTTTTATCAACCACAAAACAGCTGCATAATAGATGGCCTAGGTAACTCTACTTTGTAAGCATTACATGAATACAGACTAATACAAGTATGAAAGATCTTTGTATTGCAACTCTAGAAATTGGTGGGGACATTTTAGTAGATATGTGTCTCCTACGTAATAAGAGTCCATATTCCTGATTCATTCTGACTGCGCTTACTTTTTACCATGACTGCTTATGGTCACCGTTTTCATGGAAACATGAAAAGTGCTGTTTGAATTCACATCTTCAGCGATCAGATTCAATAAAAGGTATTCCCGTGGCGTTAGTGGGCCATTTTAGCAGCAGTGAAAGGGATATAGAGGACAAGTTAAGCGAGTTGAGATCATTAAAAAGTGTGGGACAATAAATAATTACAATAAAATAACATCAATGATACTTAAAAAAAGAATGAGAAAATTCAGATACAAACTCTTTGTTGACAGATGTACAGGCAAGCAAATATCTACAATTTCCTGATTTGTAAAGTAAAACCTATTTAACTCCAGATTATTTGATATATGGACTGTACGTGCACTGCTGGCTGTGCACACGTGCCCAGACCTGCAAATCTAATCTGCAAGCCTTTTGGACTGTGTGTTCTATTGGAGGATGCATGTGCATTATTAAAAATGCACTTTACCAAATAAATGCGTAGATGTAACACTCACATTCGGCAGTGATACAGCAAAAATGAAATGTAGTTTGCTGCATCTACATTTACAAATAGCATCATGTACAGAAATATGTTCTAGCTCAAATACAGTGACAGAAAGAAATGTGGAGACAATGAGCATAAGTTTGCATGCAGGTCAAATTTACACAGCAACAAAGGAATGGGCAAGAAATTGTCCTGGGCAGTTTTTTTGTTGTAGGGACTTTGCTTGCATCTGGGCTTCAACACCCTACTAGTTTGCTGAGGCTAAGCCTGTATTGCAGGAAGAGTTGTTTGGTTAAATGCATTAACAAACACTTGAAGTGTTTCTTAGTGAACCTCAGGGGAATTATCCATGGGCTAAACATGGCTCTGTGGCTGCATGTAGAGGATGCAAGTTGACAGTGTTCAAGACAGTGCAGTTTGGACCTTATCCTCCCCTCTATTACTTACTCCGGGGAGTCCAGGCTCACCTCTGACAAGGTTTCCCTCTTTTTAACAAGTTATTTGAGCCTGCCTGCAAGCTTCACCTTAAAATGCTTCCCCTGCACACATCAGCCGAGTTTAGTTCTCTGGACACCACTGGTTGATAAAAGGCAGTGAGTACTTTGTTTCATGCAGTAAAATGCCCTATGACTCCTCAAGAAGGACACCTTACTATGTTGTTTCTAGTTGAGTGCAGCTGTGCTGTCGGACCAGTCTGACCAGTCAGTGCTGATATGAAAGTCCAAAACCTCCTCACGCTCTTCCTGGATGGTGACAGGTGTCAGTCCACTATGACCTTCTTTGCCGAAGAGATGTGGAGCTGCATGTGGCTATCTTTAGGCCGGGCAACAAAACTCCCCAAGAAACTTCTGCACTCCTCTTCCTCATTCTTACGGATGCATCCTGCAATCAAGCAGTCATCTGAGAAGTTTTGAAGGTGGCATGACAGAGTTGATTCTGAGGTCCTAGGTGTACAAAAACCATTAAAACAAGCTTTGAATAGCGTGTGCTGAGAAAACTACATTTCTATATTAGTGGGAAAATGTGGTTGCACCTCAACTGTTTCCATTTTCCTGTTTGTTTATGAGTTTTATCTAGACCTTTGTGAGATAATCGGCATAAAGATTCAGTCAAAGTTACTGAGATGGTCCCTGCTGGTCAGAAGCCTCGCAAGCTGTGTCCAGTCAGTCATCGCTGTATGGATTTCACTTACGAGTAGGACTCGCCTATGTTTCATTAGATCATTCCTGAATGGCTAAAAAAAGGTTTAAAGTGACTGTGGAAAGCAATGCTGATTTCAGGTTATCTTAAATGGATGTAAATTCTAGTCTGAATGTCAGCTTCTTCCTCTCTGCAGAGTTCGGTAGCCGTTAGCAGTTGCAGGGCATAATCTGTCTAAATGTAAGAGCCTCCTATGTCTCCCTGCCTTCATAGTGAGCTACTGAATTACTTAAGTGGAAAATCCTAACAAATGCACCATTGAGATGGAGTATTGATTTTAACTTCTTTAGAGAATGATTTGAGAAGGGAAGGGCTTTTTGAAGTTTCTTTCACTCACTGTAGTGCTGATCCATTCAAGACGGCTTCTACCAGTGTCTTTTGTTGTTAAGAAACAGGGGTGCTAGGACTTATAAGCAATACCAGTGCAATAATTCCTTAGAGCAGAAAACCATGCCTCTGAAAAATCCTGAAACTGAATATTAAACGAGTCCATTGAGTCACCCACTGATGGGATTTTCTTTTTTTTCCTTAATTTCAAATATGTGGTTTTTTAGCCACATTGACCTGTATCAGGGCCAGGATTGCTAACATTAAAGGCACTATTACTTTCCGGTGTCCCAAAAGCTCAATAGTAGGAACAGGACATTTTGAAGTGACCACAATTACTCCCCAGCAAACACAGCACCATCACACAACAGCTGGTCACAACAGGACCCATTCAGTACTTGCTGTCTGCGTCACCATTAAGTCCTATGGTGACAACACGTATCTGTGCAACTTTTCAGTTTGGCAATTGCAAGTGTGGTGGTGCAGTGTGGACTTCCTGACCACTAAGATGTGCATAAGTCCGGCTCAGGTTGTTGAAAACTTGACCTTGAGACAACCGGTTGCACATAAAAAAGGACGAACTTCCAGCTTCGTGGGTTTCCAAACTGTTGAAATTGTTCGTGCACCCCCCCCCCCATGAACTTTCTTATTCTTGTCATTTCCTTCTCGATTTCATGTGGGATCGATATTGTCGATATCGCAGTCGCTGTTTTAGTTTGACGTTGCAGGTGTTGTGGAGTTTGCGGTAGAGATGTCCTTCATAATATAACGTGTATTCAGGGGGATATTAATATCTCTCTCTCCCCCCCCCTCTCTCTCCTTAATTGCCGTCGTGTAACGTACACGTTTAACATTAGACAGCCCCCTAGGTGTCTCACTTTCTCAGTGTTTGCATGAATTCAGTGGAGCGCCGACTGCCTCGGTGCGCTGACGTCACCGGTGTGTTGATTTGCTCACCCGAAAGAAGAAAGGAGTTAGTGCGTGTGTGAGAGCGGGTGCTGCGAACTGCGTTACTATGCTGTAGCCCCAGTGCCCACAAATACGGAGTCAAAACGTGCAACTTAGGTGAGTACCAAAAGACGGGCACGCAGCTAATTGCCACCGGCAGCAACAGACCCACTTCTCTGCATGTGCCTATCAGTGTTTTCTCTCTGTACTTTCATTCATAACGCGAATGTTTTGTTTTGTTGTTGTGTGCATTTTAATCTAGTAAATGTTGGGCTGACCCTGTTCAACCTCACGTCACCTCAACAGCGGCGTAACGAGTTGTCGCAAAGTATCGTGGCCAAGCAAGTTGGGATGAGCATCGCAGCGCGCTGGAGCGGAACATTATCACCAAGTGTTTGTTTACCCGCAATTCATCCGCGAGTCATTGATTGCGCCGCAAGGTGTTGGAAGTTTCCATTAGCGCCCGGTATTGTTGAGAGGTTAGGTTGACGTAGCCTGTCTGTTTTAGTATTCGGGAGATCGCAGCAAGGGGAACGTGAGGTCTGGCTCAACGCGGGCAGCCAGACAGCGTTGTGACGCTTCTCCATGTGAGTTTATGTGAGAAATAGCGTTTGCCCCGTTTTGATGGAGACGCGTTGCAGACACACGGACGCTCGCCGTCCTTGAGTTTCCGACTGCACGCACTTGTGTTGCTCATTTGGGCATGATGACATCATGATCATCAATACTGGGGACGGTGGTCTCTCAACTATCCATCTCCACGTTCGCTGACTGATGTGCGCTGTGTGCAGTTGGCATGGAGACTTGGACTGACTGGCGGCGGTTAAATCTTCGATTCCTCGCCACGTAAACT
Organism: Lampris incognitus; assembly: GCF_029633865.1. NCBI lineage: Eukaryota > Metazoa > Chordata > Actinopteri > Lampriformes > Lampridae > Lampris > Lampris incognitus. The sequence goes on from NC_079218.1 coordinate 23,066,918, forward strand.
GCCTGTTAGTAATAAACGCTACGCACAGCCAACCGGGTGCAGAAACCCTATCAGATGCAATGGCAAAATTGATTTGTTATCGAGGCAGCCTGATCTCTCCTCTCGCTTCCTTTCTCTGCTTTCATCTCGAGAGATAGAGAGAGAGAGAGAGAGAGAGAGAGATGTGGCTTCTCTGCCTAATTAAAACGCGTTTAGACGCGGGTATTCTAGCCGTGATCAAACATTTCCACCTGTGCGTTAATCGCAAGCGCAGCGATCTGATCTACTTTTTAGCACCAGACTCTGAAATCTCTGATTGCAGGGGGTTAAATAGCGCACTGTTAATTCTGTGAGAATTTTTAATTTTATTTTTTTTAAAATTGATCAGCGCGTTATCCTGACCTAAGCTTCAGCACTTGGTAGACACCGCTGTTTGATTTATTTGTCACTGGCTCGCCAAGCGCGCGCGCGACGATTGCAGACAACCAGCTCCGGTTGGACGTCGTCGTAGAGATCTGATTGATTTATGCTGCGTTTCAGTTAACGAAGCCAGTTGGACGATTGTCAGTTAGCCGAAATCGTTATTTTCACAGTAAATAGCCGCCGCTGGGTTTCTCGTAAAGCACGGTTCACTGTATACTGCCCCCGCCCCCCCAGCCAATATTAGCGCGCTGTCTAGACGCACAAGACGCTGTCCTTTAAAAATAAGCGCTAACGCTTTAAAGTGCCCTAACCCAGCAAGTTTCAAATGGTGTTTCTCCCCCCCCTTTCTCTCTCTCTCTCTCTCTCTCTCTCTCTCTCTCTCTCTCTCTCTCTCTCTCTCTCTCTCTCTCTCTCTCTCTCTCTCTCTCTCTCTCTCTCTCTCTCTCTCTCTTCTGCGCAACAATTGAACAACCGTAACACCCTCCCGGTGCAACAGGCATTGATAATTCGCAGGGTCATAAATTGCAGCTCTTGGCATTCCTGAATTAAGATAATTTGTTTTAGCCATGACCTCACGCTGAATGTCAGGTTAGACTGACACTCGTTATGATAACCTCTGTTTCTTTTCTTTTTTCCTTTCTTTCTTCAATCGTAGTTTGGCCAGTCTGCCCCGTGTCTTGTGTTACAAACGCCTAGTAAGGTTTTAATAGCTCACCTATGCGAACATCTCCTTATTAATGCGCTCGTGGTCTATACATGGGGGTTTTCCATATCGCTGTAGAAATCGGAAGGGGAACTTTGAAGTTTTGAGTCCCCCCCCCCCTCCTGGGAGAGCGCGCGTATGTGTCGGTGCATGGTGGTGTGGGGGGGGGTCTTGGTCTAAATCGTGTTAATATTGTTCTCAGTCAGGCGGGAAGGTGGGAGAAAGTGCTGCCAAACTTTTTTTCTTCTTCTTCATTGCTGGATTCCTCTATGATTTGGGCTCAATAAGGTTTTGAATTTAGGGTTAACGCACTAAATGACGACGTGGACGCGTGCTCCTGCTAAAGCGGTGCGTTAAACGAGCTGGCGTTATAATTAGTTGCATCGATACGTAGGAAGGTGCGTGACGCGCTGGCGAGGGCAGCGTTGTGGCCTGTAGTATCAGCGGTCGTGTCATCCGCAAGCAAAACGGGTTGGCAAGACGTTTTGTCTGATGCGGCATTTCATTCATCACATACCTCATTTTTCAGTAATTGCTTAAGCCCGTTTAATTTATTAGTATGTCATTGCACAACGCGTGGCCTTCAGCTACACGTTAGTCTAGACTAGAGGAGCGTGCAGACCTGCTGGGCTGTGAGGAATTTGGTGTGCCGATCAATGATATGTTTATTTGTATGAACGTGTACAAAATAATCTTGTTTGTGCAGTTAAGTGTGTGTGTGTGTGTGTGTGTGTGTGTGTGTGTGTGTGTGTGTGTGTGTGTGTGTGTGCCTCCTCTTCCCTTCGTACCATTTCAGGCCACCGCTCACCACTTTACCCCTCCTCTGCTCTTTTCTGTGATGGGAATACTGAGTAAGATTTCATTTCAGAAAGGGGCAGTATTGATGGTCTTTCTCAACAATGTGTCTGCGATTTTGCCTCATGCCCTCAATTAGAGTTACCTTCCACTGAAACGATCTGGCGAATTGTACATAAAACAAAATGATATATATATATATTCTCATAAATCAATATGTTGATGAGGTTGATGTGTCTTTTCAAATCTTTTTGTTGCTTTTACAAGCACCCCCTCCCCAAGTCATTTTTGCTGGGGAGCTCGACACTATTATTCTCATTTTAAACGATGCCACTGACTGAAAGTCTCACTATTGCAGCTCTTGAATCTGAATTATCACTGACTTTCTCATGCTATTGTTATCATTGCCCAATAAACAGATGGTATTTTTTTAGGTCAGTTGATAAAATCTGTGTTTTGTTTGATGTTTTTATTAACGTTTCGTTTTATGGACTGAAGTTTTGTGAATATTTTGGAATTGTTGCTCAAATGATTCTATATGAGAGAGCAAGCTAGACGAAAGCCTGCCATTTAGAAAATGTTCGTTCCATTGAGGTTCTAAGAAAAAGATAAGTGAAACGACTTAAAAGTTTACTTTAACGCCATATCAGAGTTTACTAACGTTAACCTTTTTCTATCTGCACCCTCCAGATAGAGTTCATCTTGTTTACAAAGGAAGCTGAATATACTGCTGAACGGGAAAGGCAAGCCTCATGAGTTGGTCTTGTGGATTGCAGCAACATTATGGATTTAACTAAAATTGGTATGATCCAGCTTCAGAACCCCAACCACCCGACGGCCCTTCTGCAGAAGGCCAACCAGATGCGTCTGGCAGGGACCCTCTGCGATGTGGTCATCATGGTAGACAGCCAGGAGTTCCACGCTCACCGAACCATACTGGCCTGCACCAGCAAAATGTTTGAAATCCTCTTCCACCGTAGCAGCCAGCATTACACCCTGGACTTTCTGTCGCCAAAGACCTTCCAGCAGATTTTGGAGTATGCTTACACTGCCATGCTGCAAGCCAAGGTGGAGGACTTGGATGACTTGTTGTATGCAGCGGAAATCCTAGAGATTGAGTACCTAGAAGAGCAATGCCTCAAGATCTTGGAGACCATCCAGTCATCAGATGAAAATGACACAGAGGTCAACGCCAATGATGGAAACACGGAGGATGATGAAGAGCGCAAGGGCCGAAACGGAGGCAAGAACTCCAAGAAGCATTCCATGGAGACTCCCTTCCTGTCGGGTACCCAGCAAGCCCCTACCCTGGCTGGCGTGGTGGATCAGAGTCCCTCTGTTTCCACCTCCTTCAGCCTCTCCACCCTAAGCCCTACCAAAGCCGCTGTGGACAGCCTCATGAGCATTGGCCAGTCCCTTCTTCAGCAGGGCTTTGGGGGGGAGCAACTAGGCCATGGCAACTCCCACCACTTGATGACCGAGATCAAAACAGAGATGATGCAAGTTGACATGGGTGGCAACAGCAACGAAAGCCCTCACAACATGGAGTCCAGTGCCTCCAGCAATGGAGAGAGAAGTGGGGAGGACAGGAACAGAGATGGACCCGGAACACCTACCAGGAGCAGCGTGATCACCAGTGCTCGCGAGCTGCATTACATCCGTGATGAAGGCATGGGTGACCCTCAGGCAGACATCAGCCAGATGGGGCTGGAAGCCATGGCTGGGATGACAGAAAAGCACCTGGCCTCGCTCTACTCCCTGCCCTCCAACCATAAAACAGATAGTGTGATGTCCATGCCAGTTTCCATGGCCTCCTCTCTCCCAATGTCTCCGGCCTTGGCCATGTCCATGGACTTTAGCGCCTATGGGGGGCTCCTGCCACAAAGCTTCATCCAGAGAGAATTCTTCAGCAAGCTTGGGGAGCTGGCGGTGGGCATGAAACCAGATAGCAGGAACCAGCATGAACGTTGCAACGTATGCGGTGCAGAACTACCAGATAACGAAGCTGTTGAACAGCACAGGTAAGCCAGTTGAAAGTTGTTTTGTTTTTTTCAGTAGCTTTTTCTTAATTGGCTTATCCTTCATTGTTTGTAGTTTATTATTAGCATTTCAGGGATGCTGTTTTCATTAATGATTTGAAAATTTGTATATCCACATCAAATCAAAATCAGTTATATTTAAAGTGGGTTTCAAAAATGCCCATGATTGGCATCTGAAATGTGCAAAGGGGAAAGTGTTTTTAGAGTTCACCAGTCTAATGCAGCAATTATGTCATTGCATTTGTAAATCTAATGCACTTTCCAAGTGGTCTTCACCCTTTTTTTCCCCTCTATGATGTAAAACTGGCACGGCGCACATTCTTTCCACGTGTTGGTCACCTTATTTTCTCTAAACTAATTTTAAGGAGTTGTCTTATTGCTATGCTTCAACTTTTTAAAGCCTTGCTTCAGGGAGCACTTGTGAAAATAGCAGTTTTCTTCTCAATGTTAATAAAAATTTGGAAGTCATTTCTTCATTCATATTCTTCATTATGCACTTTTTTAATTTACCGTGACCCTGCTATACTTCAGAACTGACATCTTTAATCTTGGACAAACCTAGAAGTTTGTGTCTTACGATCAAGGGTCAGAGGTCAAACAATTTGATGGCTTCCAGGCCTGTTTAGGTGACTGGCAGAGCAGTCTCGATGCAACATCATCTTAAGAGCATTAGTCCCCCCTTACAAGAGAGCACAGGCTCTGCAATGAACACACACACACACACACACAAGCCTCCCCTGACCCTGATGGTGTGGCTGGCCAGAGATGGGGTCACCTGACCAGGCCCCGGGGAGCCCATGGAGGTCCTTATTAGCTTTATGATAGGAGCAGACAGTCAGCCCAGGAAGTGAGTGCACAACCTGGGGCGTTTGGGGGGTCAGACCCTTTTAAAACTTTCTTCCCTTTCCTGACAAGGTATTTGTTTTCACAGTAAATATTATGTAATGGTGTATCTCGGCATCTGTCCAAAAAGAATGACTAGACTAGAGTGCAGCCGCTTCTTTGAATGTGCTTTCATCACTACTCCATGGATTTTGCACAGTCAAGGGTGTTGTTTTTTTTTTTGTTTTTTTTTCCCGACCGCTGCCCTTCCTTACCTTGAAGGCCACCTGTTCGACCTGCTTAAAAGTTTGCTCAAATCAATAGGAAGCGGTTAAAGTTCGCCTGGATTTGAAGTCCACTGTCTATCCACTCAGACTTTCAGCCGGTGCAATTTTGGGCATGGTATTGGGCTGACATAACTAATGTTGCTCTATAGGCAAATCACCATCAGCCCTTATTCGTGTATATAAATTTGCAAAATTAGACTAGTTTTCCCAAAGAGTGTGTCCTTTCATGCAGTCTTGCTTTAGAGAATTAATACTTGGAAAATTAATACTCTTTCTTTGACATGTTTGAATTGAAAATAGAGACGGTAATAATGTACTGAGATAGACGTCATTCTAAAGTTAGGGGCTTTATTGTAGTGCGCTGTGATTTCTGCCCTAACATGCAGACTTGTGTGCTTTGCCACAAACGACCTGTGTCCATCGCATCATCTACAACACAGCGGTACGGTGCATTTATTCTTTCTAAACAGCTATCGATAAATGGTTGAAAACCTAGTAAAGCCTATAAGATACAGCGATGTCTCCCGCTGTGTCTGAGGATCGGCTATGAAAGCCTTGTGTCTTGAGAAAAGCCGTGCAAGATGGTTGCCTGCGTTTGGTGGAAATTTCATCAATTCGCTCAAGCTGGGAAATCTTGAATCAAAGGAGATTTCCAAACGGTTTCGTGCATTGATCTGCCCACTTTACCCCTTAGAATACTAATGGGTTAATTTAGACGAGCAGATAGTCCAAGATGACACTGTTTAATATTGTGCGCTCTGTCCTGACAGCCTCCAGGCATTTGAAGTGCAGAAATCCAAAATTGCATCATTCGCTGTCTGCTTTGCCTTCGACACATGAAAGGCTTTGGCACACTACCCTGAAATGCGTGTCGTTTTGATAGTCAGAGATGCCTGCGTCCTCACCAATTCCCACTTTGGGGTCACTGTTTGGTAGCATATCCACAAGTCTGCACCTTGTCTCCGCACACAGCCAAGCTGTTGTTTCGTTTGATGAAATTACAGTGCTTTTTTATCGTGGCAGTCTGGCGCTGAGGCACACAGAGTCTTGTTTCTTGTGACTAATTACACATCATTTCCCAACAGCCCGTGTCAGGGTCACTGCTGTCTGCATACAAACACATTTAGAGAAGAAAAAGTCTGCAGAGTTCCCTTTGGCGCAAGCAGATCAATTCAAAGACAAGTGTAACCGTTTCCAGATGTAACGCAGGTTCTGGATGTGAGGTGTGAGCGTGCACATGTGTGCGTGTGTGTGTGTGTGTGTGTGTTAAAGGTGTAGTTGTGTGATTTAGATTGAATGCACTCAGAAAGTACTGACTTCCTGTATAAATTTAGCCTCTGCTCCCATTCATTCCTGTGTGTCCTGGGTTGTATCATAAAATCTAAATAAAATAAAAAAAATACAGCTTGAATGAATTGCATGTTGGCTCCACGAGTGATGGAACTGGCTGTTGTGCACGTGTGTGTGTGTGTGTGTGGTGTATTTTAGAAGGGAATCGCAGCGAAAATTGTGTGTGTGTGTGTGTGTGTGTGTGTGTGTACACAGTGGCAGTGCATGCTTGACGTTGCCCTCCAAGAGAAATGTATTGATATCTCTACTAGATTTCTGAGTGAACGATTGCTAAATGAAGGGCCATGCTTGTTTTTGCACTCGCCTCAGGTTTAATTGACCAAATCTGGGCAAGCTCCATCTTATCACAACTACTCCCCCCCCCCCCATGTCTCCCTCTCTCTCCTCTTTTCTCACTCTCCTCCCCCAAGTGGGGACACATTTGACAAGCCCTGGATTTATGTTTTAGAGGAAGCCCAGGGTTAGTGTTCCTTGAGGGAGAAGGGATTACAGCAATATTATAGTAACCCCTCGTGCTAAGAAAATAATCAGTGCAGGAAGGGCATTGAATGATTATTGGGGAAATAAATGCATGATGCGGGGGGTAGGTGGGGGGGGAGGCTACACTCTGTGGCAGGGGAGAGAAATAGAAGGGGAAAAAAAAGCTCCACTGCTTGGTATTCCAAACACAGCGTCCAATTCAAGGGAACTAGCCTTGGGTTTATCTCTTTCACTTAATCGTCCATTCTCATGCAAATGACTGACCCTCCCTGTAATGTACATCACATAAGTGAAAAAAGACCCCTGTTTCAGAGGAGCTTTTCAGCATATAGCTGGTAAACATCACTGGTAACTATTAATACTTTAACCTTGTCTTTCATATCGAGGCTGGGGGGTGGTGGGGGGTTATTGATTGCTTATCCACCTGTCCTTTGTTTTAATCCTTTGTCTGTTCTATTTATTTATTTATTTCAAAGCCAGTTATTCATTTTATATATTTAGAAGCGGTGTTTGGGAGGGCAGTGGCATTACACACACACACACACACACACACACACACACACACACACACACACACGCAAAGTGATGACTCGCACACAGACACACGCTCACACGCTCCCCTCAACGGCCGCAGCTCGCTCCTCCATTTCCTCTCCCATTGTGGCGAGAGGGACGGAGGGGTCAGAGCGGAGAGCAGTCACTGCTGTTCTTTAATACCCTGGGCCCCTGGTGTTTAAACAGCGGGCCGGGCCTCGTATCTGTGCATATCAGAGCGGGACAGATAACCCCTGGCACTCCTCCTCAGTGAACCAAGAGCAGATTGAGCCCCTGATAGCAGCCCGTAGCGTTTGCTGCAGGTGATAACGGCACACACACACACACACACACACACACACACACACACACACATAACCTGCCCGTTGAGGCCAGCGGAAAGAGACAGAAGTCATTTCCCTTACAAGGTGAGGGGCACCTTATTTGTCTAGCATCCACTGTTAGACGTTGTTTGCGTCCATAATTAGCCACGTCCCACGATGAAACGCAAACCCGCGCCCGTCGCCGTGTGTGTGGCTGTGTGTTGCTGTACATGGATGCTGAGGGAGGTGACAGCTGCTCGTCTCACCAGCATGTCTCGGGACAGCACAGACCTCCTCTGTCTGCACTGAAAGACGGAAATAGCAGGTTCATCATCTCAACTGGTCACCCTTCTCAAGCCGTCTTCCTTTTTTCTTTTTTCTTTTTGAGAGAGCAACGTGGCGATGAAGAATCCGCTGCGACGTGCTGGATTGCCATCTGTTTGAAACCGCTCTGTGACCTCCCCCAGCTAGCATTTGTGGGTACTTTTTTGAAGTAATAGCGTAATAGAAATAGAAATACCACAACCTTGGACCACAATAAATTCTTCAAGTACAAATCTCATCGCCTCGCTTTTCTTGCATTGCTACCTTTTTTTGGGGGGGGGGGTTGCCATTTTGGCGTTGCGGTGTTTGTTTGATGTTTGTTTATGCCTCTGAGGAGCTGGCTGCCGAACTGGGCCCACAGTGGAGCCATGGCTGCAGCAGCAGCTGGCTGAAGCCCAATTATAGACAGACTTTAAAAGACCCTGGTTGAACCGTAAAGATTTACACTGCCATTGCTCTGATCTCAGATCTAGGCGCTGTCCTCACTGTCAGGATGGGGAGATGTATTGATTAACGACTTAACACGGGGGGCTACATCATGTGGAATGGACTGTGCGCATGCACACACTCACATATACACACACACACACACAGACACACACACCTTGGTGCAGATCTCGATTGTTATTTTGAGCGGTTTCATAGTGTTGGCTGGTGGCATGTCACCTCCTTACAACACATCTGGGAGAACTGCTTTTAGAAAAGGAAAAGCGAGTCTTTGTGTGTGTGTGTGTGTGTGTGTGTGTGTGTGTGTGCGTGCGCGCGCGCGCGTCAGACAGATGGATGGATGCATAGAGAGAGAGCCGCATAACCAGGCAGTGGATTGCGCAATGGAAGGAGCTGATGCGGTCAGCCAAGGTAATTGAGATGAAATCAGAGAGAGGGGATTGTGTAATAGAAATTAGCAGCTTCAGTTGGGTGAGACCAGCTGCCTCCAACTTTCACCTGCCTCTACCGTGGCTAAGCACTCGCCAGACGTGGCCCTGCACTCGGTCTGTGAGGGGCTGCTATGAAACGTGCAGTCTGAGGCCCCTATCTTTTGTCCCTGTGGGGCTCTGTGGTCAGTAAGCAATTGGGGCAGGAAAGAGGGCAGTACACACTGTAAGGTGTGTGTGTGTGTGTGTGTGTGTGTGTGTGTGTGTGTGTGTGTTAGTGGTGGTAGGGTGCAACAGTAATTGCAGCCAGTTATCAGGTGACATGCAAATGTGATATTGGCTTTAACTTCCTGATGTATATCTCTATGCACCCAGTAGCCACTTAAACTGTTGGTTGGAGGAGAGGTTTTCTCATTGTTTCTTTTTCTCTTTTTTTTCCTCCACAAATTGGGGGAAATTCATTTGGGCGATTTCTTTAAGTTGGCCCTGATAAAATTGAATTCATGTTTTTCCTAATCTGAGGAAATAGTTTTGATACTTTGGGGTCCTTAACTGACATACTTTCACAAGACTTTGTACTTGCAGTCTTTCTTACTGCATGAATCATTGTCAACCTTTCCATGAAAAAACAAAAAGAAAAAAGCAATTGAATTAAAATGATCTAGCCTTAAATCCAAGTGGGTTTTAGTTCTAGTTCATAGAACCCAGCTTCAGCTTTCCTGAACCTGAACGCCTTGAGTTCTAATCCCATCAATATCCTATTAGCATCCCTTCTCTGGGTCCCTGTTACATGAAAGAAGATGTGCCGGTTTCCCCTCTCTGATTCCGCTGCCCTCGCAGCCCAGGGGAGAGGGTTGGGAGGAGGGTCACGGTGACCAAATGTGCCAAAGGGCCAACCCAGGTGGGCTCACACAGGTCCTGTATGTGTGTGAGTCTGCATGCTTGTATGTTTGTGAAAGCCGCTGCCAGTGCCATCATCCCAGAGACCCCATAGCTTCCCTGGGAAGTATCCAATCGGAGTCCTCCGCGGGCTTCCAGTGAGAGAGCTTCTAATTGGCCTCTTTGTTGCCACTTCAATGGTTTGCCAGCAATTGGCAGGGGCCCCAAAAGAGTAATACCAGCAGGCTAAGAAGCTGGTCATAAAAAAATTCCCATCCTTTCCTCTCCACTTTCACCTGTCGCAGAAGGGGCACTCAGGTAGGAGGCTTCATATAGGGCCCTTTAACAACCTCACCTCAGGGCACAAAGTAGGCATATTTGTTCGGAATAAGGAGCTGGACTTAAATTGGCTATCTAACAATTGCCATATACTATTTATGGTGATATCCTAGTGCATATCAGGCCCGTCTTTTGAAAAGGCTTTTATAGGATTATGTTGTCATCTTAAATTTAAAATCTAATGGTTGAACAAGCAACTTAAATCACTTGTGTATGCATTTAAAGCTGTTACGATGAGTTTTGCATTTTTTCGTTGACTTAGCGCCCTCCTGTGGACAAAAACCATATCGTTTCATGGAAGAATGACCTCATATGGCAATAAGCGTTGCACGTTGCGGCAAAGATGTATATTCGCCCTCTGGTAGCTCATGCATTTGTTTTAAAGAGAAGCTTGAGAAATGTAGCTGTGCTTTTTTTAAAAATAGGGTTTTGCAAGATATAAAGCGACAAAGTAATGTCCCTCTGATGGCAGCGATGTATCCCGTCTGTGAGCTGTAAATTGTTTTTTCGGATTTCTTGGGGAAACCCACAGACAAATATTTGGAATCATTATAAAGCAATATCTAACCATCTTGCTGATGGACCTTTTTGCATTTAAGTCAGTCATATAGAGGCATCAAAATTAACACTGATAAATAATTAGTGGAAAGTTCCTCGTAGCAGCTTTAACATCACATAAAATTATCCCTTTTGCTGAGACGATCTGTGAGTTTGGAGGCTTGGGGACATTCTGCTTTTTACCCAACTGTCTTATGCCAATGAGCCTATTGGAGGCAAGCCTGTTTGTGTGGTTATAAGCAAACTTCATAGTTTTCCAATAATATTCATGTTTGTTTTCACTCTCATTCAGTCGAGTGGCCATCAAAACCTTGAAACAGCCAGTGCAACTGTTTTGAAATCAATGACTTAAGTTGCTGTTTTTGAATTCTGTAGCAAAATTGGCATCAAGATCCAAAAATTGAACATAGTTCATTTTCTCCCTTTTGATGTGTTGACCTGAGATGAGTAATCAATATGTCGGCAGATAGTTTTCTGTTTGCAAAGCATTTGAGAAGATGGCTGGATGAAAGGATATCTCCTTTAATTGTATGCTCCAAGCCTCACCTATCATATCAAACCATACAGGCTGCTAAAAGTATTGGCATTCCTTGGCAGTGTGGAGTCACCTCGCGTTGGACCTTATCCAAAATTTGTCGACACAAGTTTCTGTCTTTTTATGCTAAAGCACTTGACAACTGCTTCACTGACAACACACTTAGGAGTTGAGGTCATTGGTATCAACAACACAATCTAGCAATGCAGCTAAAGAACAAGAAGATGGAAACGGGAGGAAGATGTAAGGTTTTGTAATTCACACAGCAGGTCTGCTGAAGGGCGTACTTGCAATGAAAAGTAGCTTCCCGAGTTGGTCTAAAACTGCTTTTGCGTCTTTCTTTGTTTTCCTTGTGCTTTATGTGATATAAATCAACGCTGACACTTGTCCAGAAAAAGATTTGTTAGTCAACAGTTCATTTTAGATCCCAGATATTGTGCCATCTTAGCTTGTTTGGACAAACTAGGTTGCTCGTGCTTTGGGCAGCACGCTGGCCCAGTGGTTAGCACTGTCGCCTCACAGCAAGAAGGTCCTGGGTTCGAACCCTGGGGTTGTCCAACCTTGGGGGTCATCTCAGGTCGTCCTCTGTGTGGAGTTTTAATGTTCTCCCCGTGTCTGCGGTGGGTTTTCTCCGGGTGCTCTGGTTTCCCCTACCATCAAAAAGACATGCATGTTAGGGTTAGTACTCCTGTCTGTGGCCCTGACCGAGGCATGGCAAGACGAACTGGAGTTGGTCCCCGGGCGCTGCACGGCCACTGCTGCTAGCTACACAGCTAGGATGGGTTAAATGCAGAGATGAATTTCCCCACTGGGATTAATATGGGATGTCAATAAATAAATAAATATTTTTCTTAAATAATTTACCTCCATCTGACATTTCAGGGGTAATTCAAAGGCAGTCCAAAAATCATGGTATGATGACATGATCACGTCCACAACCCGTGCCACACACACCGCTAGCTGGGATGCATCTTGAAGCAGGCTACAATTAGCTACCTGCTACAAAAAACAAAAAAAAAAACCTTTGTAAACCGTATTTTTCTCTATGAAGTCTGTCTCTCTGGCTGGCGAGTGTCGTGGCGTGCAGCATTAAAGTGAATGTTAACGGCGACTCAGAGCTTCTGCGCCAACCAGCGCGTTTTAATCCTCGCTGTAATCCAGGAGGGATCAGTTGGGTAAATCATGGCATGAAGCTTAAAACCATAATTGATTTATGTATTTGCTGACCGAAGACGCCCAGAGAGATTACCAGAGGCAGAGAGCTGATGATGGATAGGCCAGCCTCCTTACAGAGGCCGCGTGCACGGTGGGGGTTGAATTCAGTTAAAGGGAGATTTGTCTGCCTGTAGCGTCAGGATCTTTTGCCTTTGTATGAAATGGTTTCTGTCTCTAAACCGAGCAATAAAACGGCACTTTGTTAGAAATGAAATGCAGTCTGGGTGCTGCAAATGTTTTTTTTTAATACCTCTGTTTGGAAATAATTTCGACTAAACATAAATACGTTTATGCATTCGATTCAGTGTGCCGTTGGTGTAATAATCGATAGTAAATTGACACAGCTTTGTATTTTGTGGGTCAGGTCATTTTTTTTTCAAAACGACGTTTCTTTCTTGACACACATTAATCCTTCCTTTCTTGTTTACTTCCTAGCTGTCAAGCTCTACCAAGGTCTCTCTTGACTGCTTTGAGATTGTTTTGTGTTTGTCTGTTTGTCCCTGGAACTCGAAAGGCAGCGCAGGATAGTTAAAAAAAAAGAAAGAAAGAAAGAAAGAGGAAAAAAAAAGCCATTCCATTTCCTGGACTGATCACCGAAGCGGGCGGCACTGACATGTCATGACTCAAACAGCATCATTTCTGCCACTTCTGTCTCGCTGCTGACCTTACAGATGATGCTGCGGGCTCACGCCTCACACCATTAAGCATCGTGTAAAATAAGCCTGGATTTTTACACTGTTGCACGCATACACACACACACACACACACACACACACACACACACACACACACACACAGTGAGCCCCACCCTTTCTTCTGCAGTTTCTACTTTTTCACTCTTTTCTTGCCTTTACCTCAAATGGAACCATCGGTTTTAATGGTGAGGGGGTTGTACCAGCATCGTCACTTCCAAGCCTCCCTTGAGTGTTGGCGTTCGGCAAGGAGTTGGGGGGCCAGCAGCTCTGAAGCTAACAGGTGTTTGGGCTCTTATCGCCCACGTCTCTGCCCTTATCTCTGGCCCTCAGCTTCCTGCATCCTGTCTCTCGCATGCCTCAGAGTGGGGATATATTTCACTTAGCCTCTGACCTGAAACCCCTCTCTTTCTCTCTCTCTCTCTCTCTCGCTCTCTCACTCTCTCTCTCTTGCTCTTGTCTCTCTCTGTCTCTCTCTTGCTCTGTCTCTCTCTCTTGCACTCTCTGTCTGTCTTCTCTCTCTTTCTCTCTCTCTCGCTCTCTCACTCTCTCTCTCTTGCTCTTGTCTCTCTCACTCTGTCTCTCTCTGTCTCTCTCGCTCTCTCTCCGTCTCTCTGTCTCTCTCACTCTGTCTCTCTCTCGTTCTGTCTCTCTCTTGCAATCTGTCTGTCTCTGTCTGTTTTCTCTCTCTTGCTCTCTCCGTCTGTCTCTCTGTCTTCTCTCTCGCTCTCTCTTCTCTCTCGCTTTGTCTCTCTCTCTCTCTCGCTCTCTGTCTCCCCCCCCTCCCCCAACTGGTTGGCCCACAGAAAGGACAGTGAAATCGTTTCATCATTCGTCTGATCTGTGCTAGACATCCCACTTCATTGCATTGTAAGCTCAGGGCAAGGAAAAGATATGCCTAATTTAAGGACAAATTTTATGCTTGAGTTTTTGTAAGTATCTTTTTTTTAACCTCATAAATTTATCTAAATAAAAGTCACACGCAGTCTTTATAGGGTCTGTTAATTAAAAGCATTTTTTAAAGTGCAGCATGTCATTATTACTACTATGGGGGCAGCTATATGATATGCAGCACTCAAGTCCAAGACACATTTCCATATGGGGACAGTTAAATGTATCGCATCATACAAAGTAAGCAGAGTAGAGGTCATTTCAGTCCAGAGTTAGCCTTGGTTCTGTCAGGGACTCGACCGTTCGATCTGGCATTTTTTGGGAGTGATCAGTCCCAGGGTTTAGGACTCCCCCACCCCCACCGCTCCATTCACTCTATCCCCGCCTGCTCCCAAGTCTCACATCAGGACAAAGGCTAAAGTGTCTGTGGGATTGGGCGGTGGCGATGGTCGGAGGGGGTTGACCCCCTCAGAGGACCTGACAGGGGCCCTTCTTTTTTTTTTTTTTTCCTAATCCCGCTCTGAGTACGGGTAGGCGGAGAGACCCACAGACTAAGACCCATGAGAGACTCTTTTGTGAGCGGTGGGCTCTGTTACAGTAGGATAGATGCAGGGGTCTCAGGCCCAGATAAATGCTTGGGTCAGCCAGGCCCCCCATTATTTACAGTAGGCCCTTTCATTGGCTAAGTGAAACAGGAGCTGTCCGGGGGGGGGATGTCCGGGTTGGACCACTGTTTTTGCTCAGCCAGGCCTCTACACAGGTCAAAGAGCATAGGGGGTGGGGCCGGAGGGGTTACAGACCTGACTTTTGTGTGTGTGTGTGTGTGTGTGTGTGTGTGTGTGTGTGTGTGTGTGCGCGCGCGCGCGCGCAGGCGTGCATGTACATGGGGGTGTTGGCTCATGAGGCTAAAAGGCTTGGGGGTTGTTTCACAGAGAAAAGGCAGAGTTTTTATTAATCAGCAAAAAAAAAAGACTTGTGCAAAGTTTAAAATAAGGCTGTGCATGATGGGAGCAAAGCACAACACGTTACAGCAACTTACCGTCAACTACCCCAGGGAGAGACGGAGCCAAAGAATGCAAGTGTTCGATAGCAGAGGGTTTTTTTTTTTTTTGCCATTGTTGTTTGGACATGTAAAAATTCTATGCACTCACAAACGTCTACAAGTTTACCTCGGTTGTACAGAGAATCTCAGTGACCTATATTAGAGTGACCGAAAACCTGAGCTGCTACGAAATCTTGAAAAAAAAAAGCACGTAGAAATATGAAAACAAAAGTGTGTAACTTGTTGTAACCCAATCTTTTTTTATTCAGTTAGGTCATCTTTGTTCTCACGTGACACCCAATACTCTGCGGTAATCCCCGAGCTCTCTAAAAACCAAAACCCAAAAGTTCACAGAAATCATCTCGAGTCAGCTGCGAGGGGGCTGGAAAGCTCTTTTCACCTCCGCACTTGAACCTGAGCAATTGGAATTTCAACATGCGTTAAGTACAGTTATTTAGCTTTAATCCTGCAGGATCCATTACCAACCCAATTTCAATTTGTTGTTTCGTTAAAAAAAAAAGATGGAGAGGTGCCAAGTCCCGGTAGCACGAGGAGGGGAAAAAGCACCATCTGCCAGACGAATCCTGAATAATCTTGGCGTAATCTTAGCGTCAACCCTTCCTTATTAGGGGCAGAAGCGAGGGAAGGGGACAGTCGACCGAGAGAAAAGATTGCAGAGCTAGACAATAAGGCCAGCAGTCTCTCAGGCAGTCATTTGCCCAAACAGATTTTATTATTTTTAGCTGGACAATGATGGCAGAGGTCAAGGGTCACCAGGCTTGGACTAAACAGACAGGGAGAAGGGGGGGGTGTCCAGGAGTTTGGTTTGACCCCCCACCTCTCACCCCTATTGTTTTGAGAAAGCACAAAGGGTCCTGTCAAACACTACTGGCCAGTTCCTCCGCCAAGCCCAGTAAGAAGGAGGTTTTGAATTTGGCTGTGCCACTCGCTAGTGACCAGTCCAAAGGGTAGAAGAAGAGTTTGCATTCGAAAGAATATGGCTGCCAAAACTTCTGTGATTGCCACAAGAGAAAGTGACTTTCCCAGCAAAGAGGGGGGGAAATGTTGCTCTTATTTTTTGAAATTCCATTTTAATCATAGTGTTAATGGCTGTACAAATTATTCTGTTTTTCATAGCAAGATTTACAATCACTTTCACCCATTTTTTTTTCTCCTGTATTTTTTTTTTCTGGTCTTTTGGAGAAAGTTGCATTTCCTATGACAGTATGATAGGACCATTTTGATAATTGCGGGGGGAAAAGAAGGAAAAGTCTGTCTTTCTTTGTTTGAGAATTCTTTCTCCGTCTGTCTGTGTCTATCTGTGTTGCCTGTATGTTGGTTTTGTTTCTCTCCATCGCCCTGGCCCCCCCTCCCTCCTTATCCCTCACCATTGTGATGAAGTAGTGCTCTAACCCATTCTCTGGCTGTCAACAGGCTGCTGATGTCCACTGTTGGAGAATGGTTAAAAATAAACTAAACCGTATTTACCGACGTGACAAAAAACTGGGTTAGGCAGTTTTAAATAGTAGGTTATTAAGTCAAGCACACTCTAACACACACACACACACACACACACACACACACACTGACACAACACAACATAACAGTATCACAGATTAAGTAACAAACATGACTGAGCAATTTTTTATTTTTGTATAAAAATATTTGTATCATGAAAAAAAAGAAAGAGCCAAACCTGTACATCTAAATAGATAGATAGATAGATAGATAGATAAAAACACGAGCAACAGCAGAAATGCACATGTTGGCCTCATTCATTCATGATTTGTTTGAAATGGAAAAGTGTTGAGGAGTAGCTAGTTACATGTAATGGTGTTACATAATTAGATTACAAAATGTAATTGCAGTCTGTTACAGTTACTGAGAAAAATATGTAATTAAATTACAGTTACTAATTAAAGTGTTGGTGATACAAAGGGGGTTACATCCGAATATATTCTTTTTGATAAAAAGCTTATTTGTTTTGGGGGTTGCGCTTTAAAATCAAAACATTCCAATCTTAATTCAAGTTATATCGAAGAACTTTTGATAAACATTCGACAGTAATCAGTGTTGAGTACCGTTCTGAGGTTTACACTGCCTGGTTTAAATGTATGTTTTTAGGACTTTTAAGCTTTAAAACATTTGTTAAAAAGTAATCAAATGTAATAAGTTACATTACTTTGAAGTAATTAAAATAGTTACATTACTTATTACATTTTAACAGGGTAACTAGTAATCTGTAAACTATTACATTTCAAACATAAAAATTCCCAAATCCTACAGTATTTACGGAATGAAGATGTATGCCCTTGACATTATCTGGAAGATGTCATTGGGGATTTGCCCCGATTAAGCCCCAAAGCGAAATGTGTTTGAAAATGAAAAATGACGTTCTGGACAGAAGATGTAATTGTCAGTGGCTACATTTACCGTTTGCCATCTGATATGGACAACTCGGGGGTCCGACCCAAACACTAGATCAAAGCCAGGACATCACAGTGACACTGTTCACCTCAGAGAAAAGAACAAAATGTATAGGATCAGTGCAGCTGCAGCGTGAAAAGGGGTGCGCGCATTACAAGTTGGCTCCTTCTCTCTTGTCTTTTCTGTCCTCTAAATATCCCTGGCATATTACTGAGAAGATCAAAATCCCAAGAGAAATTGGAGGGGACGTGTGAGTGCACACAGACTAGTAAAGCAAGGCATGGGTGAATTGAAAATCCCGAACGGCCTTTTGTGTATGTCTGTCTTTTTTTGTCGCCAATCGGTCTTCGTCTCAAGCGTCGTAATCTTCTTTTTTTTTTCCTTCTTCTTTCTTGGATGTGGGGTGACATTTTCTTTGAGGTGAGCCACAAAAACTGTAACAGGATGCTGATCCCTGCATGTCTTTCCCTCCCTCTCTTTTTCTTTTTCTCCTCTTGTGTTGGCCAGTTGTGCCACGGCCTTGCCACTTCTCCACTGACCAAGAGGTCAGTGGAGAAGGTACAGCTTTCACATGGCCCCAGGGTCCTGACCCCCACCTTTGTTGGCCATGTTCACTCTCCCAACATTGAGGACCAAGGCCCTTTGAGCCGAGCCCTCAACCCCCCGCAGAGAGCGCCCCTTCAGCACATTAATAGTGGCACTGGAACTAATTGCCCAACCTTAGATGTGCTTGAGACCCAGATTGCCTCAGCTGCCACTGCAGCAAACACCCCCCCAACACTTCACCCCAAAAAACAGAAGAAAACTCTCAGAAGAACGAATCGAAAATCGGTGATCTATACCCCTCCCCCCTCCCCACTGATAAAATGCTGCCCTTTTCAGCCCCGGGTTTTATTGTGAGTAACTGTACAACTGTAAATGTGCATTTATCCTAGCTTGTTTTGAAAACATCGCCCTCCCTTCCTCTGGCGAATCGAGATTTTTGGCTCACCGTCGACCGTATCAATGGTTTCGCTTTCATCCCTTCAAGCAGACTCGCAACTACTCGCTCTGTACCTCGCGACCCACCGACACCTTCCCACACATGTCACAACCGCCATTTTGTCGCTTGCAAGTCGAGCTTGATACAGTGCCGAATCACCCTTTTGTGCCCTGCAGATGCGTCGGTAATCCTTGATATGATTTTGCTCTCAGAAGAGCGTTATTTTCCCTCTGTGCGTTTTTTTGGTTCAAAGCTGGAGTTTTGCGGTCGGTGCTTGGGAGTGTAAACTGATGTCTAGCACCAGACTGTTGCTGTTCACACTGACATGTCTGTCGTCCCTTTGATTCCGTCAGCCCCGCTGCATTAGACGTTCAGTTCAAAGAGAGAGCTGGAAGAGAGGGAAGGGAGCCAGAAGGTCTTGTTTATGATTTTATTGAGCCAGAGGAAGCATTCTTGAAAAGGTGTTGAACTTAAGCTGCTTGCCTGTGTCTCACTTAGACTACCTACCTGTTTTTGTATGTGCATCTACAGTATGTGCACTTGTTTCCTGACGTATTCACATTTGCATATATTTTGTAAGCGGTACTTTGGGCACCTCTGCAATATGTCTGTGTGTGCGTCTCCCATAACTCTTCTGTCCAGCTCCTTCCATACACACTTTAGCCTAACCCAGGGGCCTCTCTCTTAGACCTATCTAGACCTTTGACAGGGCATCGTATAGTTCCCAGGCTACTTGTGCCTTCTCCAACTCATCTTAATGGACTGTTAAACTCTCAGGAACCCAAATCCACTTAGAAATTGAAAGTGTTGTGTTTAATCCCGGCTGCCCCACAACAGTAGGATAAATAAACCCATTATTTTGTGTTAATTAAATTCCAAACGTGGTCTATAGTATTTATTTGCAAGTGCAATATTGGCTTGCAAGCATTGGAAGAAAGGAATGCTGTAAATAGTGCACAAATAGTCACGGTGTTGAATGCTGTGGCTTTCCATCTACTGCACTCTTGTGACTGACCAGTTTTCTAATACCAACTGCATAGAATCAATTTTCGAAATACAAATAACAGTCCCTGGGCATCTTCTGTCTTATCTGAAGGTTGCATGTATGTTAACTGGGTCAACCAAAACTGGATTTGAATCATGAGCAGCTGTATGAAATGTTGCCTTTTCATTTTCAATCAGCAAGTGTTTGTATTTTGTGCGTGTGATATCCCTATGGTGAAAATTCAACTATCATTCTATCATCTTTGTAGGGCTCAGAGCACCACTATCCATCAGTTTGTTCATTCCCTTACCGGCTCTCTCACTGAGTTCTTTCAGACTTTATTCGTACAGGGGGTACACACATTAAAGCAAACTTGACTTTTTGCAGTGTAAATAAAATACGGCGTAGAACCAGTTCTTGTTGTTTTACAGTTTTAACATGTCTTGCTCCGCAGCACGAAAGCAGATAATAGGATTTGTGGTCATTTTAAATGTATGTGAACTGAAACGTTGGAAACTCTCATTACACATGCATTCTTCATAAAACCCATTAACAGCCTTGGAAAGAGTGGTAACACTTTATGAGGAAATTCTTATCCAAAAATACCTCATTTACTGTCTTGTAATTAATTCAGTGAGCCCCTTAAAAGGCAAGTTTTAAGCACAGAGGAATAGAAGAACAGTGATTTAGTATATTGTCCATACTGTTGATATTTAAAAGGGTAAACCCTGACACACCATATAGTCCGACTAACATGTTTAAATCTTTTTATTCCTTTTAAAATGGTCATATATCGTTGCACGTTCGTATCTTCGAAATTTGTTTAAGTGATTATATTTGAAAGATGGTTTTGTTTAACACACACACACACACGAAGCATATGCCCTTTCTGTCGTTAACCAAATGATAAAATAATGGCCAATACATTGTAGAGGACTTGAGGCAATCAAGGAGGAGGACGTTCAGCCATGTCTTCACATCCCCAGCCAGGCATGTGTGTCTTTCTTTTTCTCTCGGACCATGCCCGTCTCTCTCTCTCTCTCTCTCTCTCTCCTACTCTCTAAAATTATTAAAGGCCCTCTCCTTTTCTAGGGCAATGGTATGCCCACTGAGGTTCCCCTAAGTCTTACCTGTTTTCTTTGAAATATGACAGCTCATACCTACACTCATGGAGGCAGCTCAGCGACTACATTTGCATGCAACCAGATAATCCATCTGAGGGTAAATTTACTCCTCGCCGCATCACTGCCGCCTTACGCCTTACTGCCCCCAATCCAGTGTCACACTCAGGCTCCCTTACTGCTATTTACTGCCAAGATAACATTACATGGAAATGTAGTTCTTAGGCAGGCATTTCTATCAAGAGTTCCAGTCACAATAAGTCAGGAGAGCGAGAGAAGAAAAAAAATTATCTTGCTGATACTATAGTGACCCCCCCTTTTTTTCCCCCAATTGTATTCGGCCAATTGCCCTACTCTTCCGAGCCCTCCCGGTTGCTGCTCCACCCCCTCTGCTGATCCGGGGAGGACTGCAGACTACCACATGCCTCCTCTGATACATGTGGAGTCGCCAGCCACTTCTTATCACCTGACAGTGAAGAGTTTCGCCAGAGGGACGTAGCATGTGGGAGGATCACGATATTCCCCGCCCAAACAGGCGCCCTGACCGACCAGAGGAGGCGCTAGTGCAGCGACCAGGACACACACCCACATCCAGCTTCCCACCTACAGACACGGCCAATTGTGTCTGTAGGGACACCCAACCAAGCCGGAGGTAACACAGGGATTCGATCCAGCGATCCCCATGTTGGTAGGCAACGGAATAGACCACCACACCACCCGGACGCCCCCTATAGTGATTTTGTGTGGCATTGGTGTCTATAGGTCTTGATGCAAGAGCAATAATCCAGGTAAGGAAGTCACAGGAAGTTGAATCAGTTCATCTGGACACGATGGAAGAAACGTCTCATCACTCATCTAAGTGACCTCTTCAGTCTCAACTCGTTGTGTCCAGAAGAACTGATTCAACTCTCTGTGATTGGTGTCTATACTTCCTCCATCCATTTATCAAGATTTAAAGTCAAACAGTCCTTACAACCTAAAACAACCTTTAAAACAACCGCATAGGAATTTAATGCATGGCGACACTTGACCAGTGATTACAACATCATAAGCCAATTATCTTTTCTTTTTTTTCTTTCTTTTAAATCAAAATCTAACAAAGCTGCTGCTCATTGCTATGGGCCATTAAAATAATGACCTTAACGGTTGTGTAATGATTAAGAGGCCACTTGTGTGTTACCTGCGTCCATGTATCTACGTTATGAATATTAACCTCTTGTTTAATGTTAATTTTATCACGGGGGCGGCAGGAAAGACTTGCTTAAGTAACAAAATCATGGCGCCCCCACTTGTTCTTAGGTTCACAGGTTGTAAAGTTTAACAAGCGTCTCATTTGAATGCTGCAAGCAACCCGTTTGTAAAATTCTAGCCTTATTTTTGTCTTTGCCGTTATATGATTTGAACTTTTTTTCCCTGCCATACTCTTCATTGCTTTAATGGTCTTGTCCACCCAGGAGAAAGTGCTGGTATTTACTCTAAATGCCACACAATGGGCTCAAGTTGTTTGGGTGGGCAGAAACAAAAACCCGCGTTTGAGTGATTAGTTTAATCCTCAGCCAAATGAATTTCTACGGCTCTGATGAAAGAGCTGTATCAAGTCCGCCACTCAAAACTTCTGGAAAGAAAGTGTCCTTCGTGCCTCATAGTTTAACTGTTACAAGATGTTTTAACCGCTGAATAGCAAGTAGTTCAAGTTTGGAAACGGTCAACTGCTGGAAAGCAGCGCACTGCATACTTCAGTATAAAAGATATGGTGAAGGCACGTACAGTCGATAGCTTCACTTCTCGCAAGACTGATGCCCCAGACTATTTTTTTTGCCATTTCTGAATAAGGCTACGGTCACACATGCGCGAAATTAACATTGAGGCATATTTGCCTCCTGTTCACGTCCATCATACGCGAGCCAAGGGACGAATAAAATATTCGCTTCTGGTGGCGAAGGAAATTTACATCTTCTCCTTGCGTGGAGTTCAACTTTGGTGAACTTTGACCGGCGAATCCGCAGCCTCAACCAATAGCAAAGAAGTGTGAGTGGTTGGCCCCCTCTTGGCTGTAATTGGCTGTAGTTTTCTTAGTGGACCAGGATGGAGGAGACTTTGATTGTTGTTCTGTCTAACCAGTCGGTATTGTACGACATTGCCCGTGAAAACTACAAACTGCCCCACAAGACAGATGCTGCCTGGCTGGCAGTGAGTCAACAGACAGGCATTGAACGTAAACAAGTGGAAAATGTATTAATATCAATTCATATTCGCATTACAGAAATATAGCTTGTACACCAATGTTCTACCTCCGCATTTGGCCATAAAACTAAGATAACATGTCCAAGTGGGCGGCGTAGTGGTTAGCACGGTCACCTCACAGCAAGAATGTCTTGGGTTCGATCCCCGGGGTAGTCCAACCTTGGGGGTCATCCCGGGTCGTCCTCTGTGTGGAGTTTGCATGTTCTCCCCATGTCTGCGTGGGTTTCTTCCGGGTGCTCCGGTTTCCTTCCACAGTCCCAAGACATGTAGGTCAGGTAAATCAGCCATACGAAGTTGTCCATAGGTGTGTGTGTGTGTGTGTGTGTGTGTGTGTGTGTGTGTGTGTGTGTGTGTGTGTGTCTGTCTCAGCCCTGTGATGGCCTGGTGGCCTGTCCAGAGTGTCTCCCCGCCTGCTGCCAGTGACTGCTGGGATAGGCTCCAGCATCCCTGCAACCCTGAGAGCACGATAAGCGGTTTGGATAATGGACAGACTGGATGGATGTACAAGTGAGATTATCTTTCTCTGGACTTCAGTGTACATTTTCCCATCGCAAGACCAACAGCCACTCATGCATGCCCGACAACCACAACTGCTCAAACGGACCAGCAAACCAATTTCCGTGTGTGTCACATCCTGCACTGCCCACATTCAGCACGACAAGTTATGAATTTCGCCTCGGCAGGCGATGGGCATTCGCACACGTGTGACCGCAGCCATTTGTGAGGACGGCAGAGGTTGCTTGGAATTTTAAAAAAAATTGCAAATGATCTTAATTTTGTACCACCTATTTAAAACAAGAAAACCTTGTCATTCTGCTCAAAATGAAAACAACCAGACCCCCTCAGGGATTCCAGTTATGCATGGATGGCTTTGGACATTCCTTATTGAGCCACTGCCAATGGTTTTGGAGATCATTTAACTGCACTCCTATGTCACCGTCACTCCTTAATCTTAAGGGAACCCCAGGCATACAACAATTACTGGCGGGCCTGTCTTTTTTGCTAAGGGAAAAGTGGATTCATGGGTGGAAGAGGGAAGCATGTAGGATAGGGGATATATCTGGTATCAATATTCATCTCAACTTGATTCTCATTTCAACAATATTGGAACAGGCTTCTACACTGTGGAGTAATACCTGTAAATGGCACTTGGCATGAACTTCACACAATGCCAATATAAAGTCAATTTTCACGAATTTTTACCCAAGGTCTTCCTTTCATGTGCCTTGCATGTGATGACATAATCTGTGAGTATGAACCGTGGCTTCGGAAAGTATTAAGACCCCTTCGTTTTATCCACGGTTGATTTTTTTCAACTGAATTGAAAATAGATTTTATTGCAATCGGTCTACACACAATAACCCATGATGACAAAGGGAAAACACATTTTTGACATTTTTGCTGATTTCTTAAAAATAAAAAAGCAAACTGAAATCTCCTTTACATGATTATTCAGACACTTTGCTATGATACTCAGAATTAAGCTCGGATGCATTCTCCCCCCTCTGACCATCGTTCATATGTGCAATCTACCCATGCCAGATTCAGTTGATTGAATATGATTTAGAAAGGTGCACCTGTCTTTAACCAATAAAGTCCCACAGTTTGCAGTGCATGTCATGGTAAAAACCAAGCCATGAAGTCCAAGGGAGTCTCGTAGACCTCCCTGATAGAATTATGCATAGGAATAAATCTGGGGAAGGGTATAAAAAATCTGATAAATCATTGAAACTTCCCAGAAGTACAGTTGGCTCCATCATTGTGAGATGGGGAGAAATTTTGAACCACCAAGATTTTCCCAGAGTTGACCATCCAGCCAAACAACGGACAAGCAAGGCCTTGATCAGAAGGGTGACCCAGAACCCAGTGGCCTCTCTAACAGAGCTTCAGAGTTCCTACCTGCCAGAAGGACAACCATCTTTGCAACACTGCAACACTGTATCTGTCATGTCTTTTTAGTAGAAAGGCTAGACAGAAGCCACACTTGAGTAAATGTCATATGACAGCCCATGTGGATTTTGCCAAATGGCACTTAAAAGGCTCTTGAGAGCATGAAAAAAAAAATTCTCTGGTCTGATGAAACACAAATTAAACTTTTTGGCCTGAATGCAAAGCACTATGTCTGGCAAAAAGCAGGAAACACTCATCGCCTGGCTAACATCATCCCAAAAATGAAGCATGACCATGACAGTATCACGCAGAGGGAATGCTGCTGAGCGGCAGGGACTGGGAAGACTGGTCATGAATGAAGGAACAATGAACAGAGCCATACACAGAGAAGTTCTTGAAGAAAACCTGCTTCATGTCACATATAATCTGAGATTGTGGTGTTACCTCAGCATAACAATGACATGAAGCACACAGCCAAGGCAACGCCGGCGTGGCTCTGCGACAAGTCTTCTGAAAGTCTTGCAGTGGCCCAGCCAAAGCCCAGATTTGAACCTCGTTGAAAATCTGTGGAGAGACCTGGAAATAGCAGTTCATCAATGCTCCCAATCCAATCTGACTGAGCTCAGGAGGATGTGCAAGGAAGAATGGGAGAAACTGCCCAAACTCAATTGTGCAAAGCTGATAGAGGCATACCTAAGATGTGATTTCAGCCAAAGATGACGTTACGAAATATTGAAGAAAGGGTTCTGAATTTGCAAAAAAATTCTAAACATTTTCCATTTTGTCTTTATGGGGTATTATATGTACGTTAAAGGCAAGAAAATATTTTTTAAAAAAAAAGGTGAAGCAGTTTCGATGCTTTCCAAAGCCAGTTTAAATAGTTACTCAAGCTTTAGTCAACCTATCATTCCAGCCAGGTTTGTCGTACACTGATGATATCACACATGCCATAGACCACGTTCTCCCATTCATACTACTAGCCTCCCCTCATTTTGTACAGTTGATTAAAAATGGCATGTTTTGCCTGACGTGGCCAGTGTCAGTCACAGCGGTAACTTTGTTTGGTAGATGAGTATGTTGCCAGCAGGAACTTATCCAGAAGAGACTATTGAAAGAGGGAGCCCGTTTCCACGCTTCAGAATAACACCAGAGAACAATCAAGGTCGCATTTATTTGAAACGCATAAGCGCACCAGAAGCTCCGCCAAAATCCCCAGCTGAGTCAAAAGCAGCTCCTGCTCTGTGATTTGTGAGAAAAAAATGTGCTCAACAACATTCCAGTGAACGAGAAGGTGATTGGATCTTCATGGCCAGGTGGAAGAATCTTTTTTCCCTTTTTTTTCTGTGACAACCTGGCCTTAACTCCTCTATAATCAGTTGTTTTTTTTTTTTTTTTTTTTACAGTTTGTTCTCAGTTATTGA
Organism: Lampris incognitus; assembly: GCF_029633865.1. Taxonomy (NCBI): domain Eukaryota; kingdom Metazoa; phylum Chordata; class Actinopteri; order Lampriformes; family Lampridae; genus Lampris; species Lampris incognitus. The sequence continues at coordinate 23,093,073 of NC_079218.1, forward strand.
GTAGACAGGGCTCAGATAACCCAGGAAAAGATGTTTGATAAGCGAGACCAGAGGGCTGTGTACATACGTCTGGGTGTCTGCACACGTGCATGCGCTGGACACAGCATGCTTCTTTTGCGTGTGTTTTTGTATATCACATGCACGTATCTGTGCCATTTACATTATGCCCAGATGTGTATGTCTGTTCATATGCATGCGCACACATGCCTTCGTGTGCAACCCAGCCACTTCCTCCAACAAGGCCATGCCGGAACTTATTCAGCAGTTGCTGACATGATCAGAGATCCGAAAATAAGGAACCGATAGTAAAATGAAGGAAGAACACTGCTTCCAGCACTGTTCTTTTAATATGCTTTTGTGGTTTACTCACATGAGCTTCAGGATAGGCCACGTTTGCATGCAGACAAATACCCATAAGCCAAATAAATAACTAAATAAATGAATTCATCAGTCTGACTTTGGAAAAACCATAAGGGTAGCAGCTTTATCTGGTCATCATTAGTAGGATATGGTTGAAGTTGTGGTAAGCATAACTTCATTACAGCACCTACATTTTTGCTCAGTCTTTCAATTCATTAACATAATTAAATGGTTTATTTAGGTTCTAACGGGCTTTTTGAATTCACCTGTGAAAGGTCACCGAGCACAATGAACAGGATGTTGTTTTGAACAACACAAACATGGTTAAATTGCATGTTTTTAGGGGAATGTAATCATCTTTGTTCGCCGAATGCCATGGCAGTCGAATCAAATTAAGTCGTTCACTTATCAACTGTTGGAGTCGTTAACGAGTTGGATGACTTAATTTCAAAAGTTTCTTTGCAAATACAGAACAGGAAAGACATATAACTGCAGAGATTTTGGGTACGTCCCTGGAGAGTTTTCATAATGGGAGTCAAAAACTTTAGAGAAATGTGAACGATGACTTGACAAGACTCCCTATCAGCCTTACGCAGTTTGCAATAAAATGTCTCGTTGCTCTTTAAAACACTGACACCTTATTAATGCACCTCTTTTAATTCCTGCATTTTCCATTCTTAATTAGTGATAATGTGCAACTCCTTCGGCGTGTTTCTGTTAGAATCGTGGACGCTGGCATCCATACGGTTGAAGTAAGACGAAAGAGTGAGGGATGGTTGTCGATTTAAACGTGTCCTGGAGCTGCAAGGTGTGACATAAGTGCACGAGGAGCAAGTTTATTGTTCCTGCCACTACATACATGGACCCACTGAGCTGGACAATGGCTAACCTGTGGACTGGATGACGAGTAGAGAAACGCTGATGTTATGATGTCCTGCAATAATGTGTAAAATACAATGCAAAGACCGGTGAAGCAATCGGGTAGACAGAGCTGACATAGCATGGACTGATTATTCCAGGTTTTATCTAGTTATTTCAAACCATGTGAACACTTGTGTTGTCTAGAGCCAATTTCTCAGTGATCTGGCTATTGATGTATGCATTTAAACATACATCCTTATGAATGTGTTTGCATTTTGGACTCAGTTTGTGCATTTTGGAGGAGTTACTGGGCATGGGGGACGGGACTATTACTTAACTGGCCAAAACAGGCCCAAACAAGACCTTGTCACCACCTGTCCCAAAGCCAATACAGCTCACTTGAAACTCCCCTGCCCCTTGTCTCTGGTTGTCACGTTAGGGCTGGAGATAGCCAATCGCTCAGAGGTGATACACAAACAGTCCACTTTTAAGAGGGAAGGGTGGTGATTGTTTGTTTGTAAGCCCAAAACTATCCAGGGAGTCCCCCCCCCCCCCAGACACGCGCACACACACACACACACACACACACACACCTTCCTGGCTTCCTTTAGACCTCAATTGTCATGTGTGCAATGGATGCCTTTGCAGATGCCATTAGCTTGCGGGTTGATTTGGCACCCTCGCCCCCTAAGACGAAAGTCATTCGTCATGACAGCATAACGCTCTGGCCATTAGTGGTTGATAAATGACCGAGCCTACCGGTCAAACCTTGACCTCCCTCCTTCCAGTGGCCCATGAGTTCACCTTTTTTAAGACTAACTTAAACTTTCAAACGTCTCAGAGGCATAGTCCCAAGATTCCTGTTGTTCAAGTGTTACTGTATCTATTTTACCAGGGGCTAGTATTAGCCATGCACTTATGTGTGTATACACACACACACACACACACACACACACACACAGACACAGGATGCTTTCATTTCTTATCTCTGGTGCTTTTAGGACAGCTGTTGAGTGCAAGCCGCTGACCTTTGACCCCTTCCAGAACTAGACTCCTCCTCTCCCACCACTGCTTGCACCAGAACCCCCATCCCCTCTATAAATTCCTTACTCGTCCAGTTCTGGTGCCATATAAACTTCTTTTTTTTTTGTCTGCTGTTTGTCTAAAAGGAGTGTAGCTCTCCTTGCTGGCATTTGTCTGTTTATTAGCAATTGCAGGTGCATATTTAGTGAGGTAATTTTATCTTGATATAATTAAAAACAACAGGAAGTTAAACTTTGGCGCAAATCTATTGGTGCACTTTTTTTCCACACAGTGTGTTGGATGTTTTAGTAAACCACCAGTTGCATGATGTCCTTCTTTTTTCTTCTTCTTCTTCTTCTTGTGACTGGGGTCTTCTTGGGTCATGCATAACGCTGACAGAACTATAAGGAGGTCTTTATTTGGTCTGTGCATTGGCATTTGCACTTACTTGGTCTCCCCTCAGCCCCCCCCCCCTTCTCCCTTTTCTTTCGCCACGTTAAAACCATTTGCCTTCATGCAGAGGCAGGGATAGGCTTTGTCTCTGCCTAGAGGGCACTACTGCCTTTCGACATAGTCAGTGTAATGGTTGACCTGAACCGTACCACTAGACTGTGGACGTAGAGATAATAATTGAAGGATGGGTCAGGAGTTTTGTCCATTACTGAGACGAATTGGTGAAGGTTTGGTTCACAACTGGTGTTGTGCGAGGGCTGTTGCAGTTGTTTGCATATGTGAGTAATATAGTTAGTTGGGCGGATTGATTGTCAGTTAACAAGGTGTGATTTGCCCGTTTGTTGCAGTCATCATTTCATGATATATCCTTTTTCTGTAAACATGGTGGAAATTCAAAAGCATTTTGACAAAAAAAAAAAATGTTCTCATGGACAGATTAGCAGTATTGGATTACCATTATTTTAGATTCCTTTTCAAATGAAGAAGGGTTGTGCTTTCAAAATATGAACAGGTCACAAAAACCGAATGTTTTTTTTTTTCAGTTTGTGTAAGATGACTGTTTTAGATGAAGCAATAAAAGTACTTGACCGTAGCATCCTTTAGCCTCATCCTTAGGTAAAGAGATTCATAAAAGTCCAACATTTTCAAGCACAGAAATGGGGTTATGTTATCTCAAGTAATCAGTTAGTATTGAATACCTCCTTAGCTTTTGTTTGGTGCTTGAATAAAGTTTTGAGCGGCGTGCTTGCTTCTATCTGAGTACTATTCTCATCAGGAATAAAGAAATCTAGGCACTGTAATGTTATGGCACTATTATTATGTTTGGTTTTGAGATAAATCGTCACCATGTGTGGCCATATTGAGGCATGACATTACAGTTTCACTGCATCACTCATGCATTGTGAGTTCACTGATCGCTCATATTTGCACACTTGATGTTAATTTCTTTTTTTTCCCCCTCAATGAGGAAATTTTGCTAAGCACTGAATGAAATTGATATTTGCCTACACGGAGCAGAGACAGCTGGAGAGAGAGAGAGAGGGAGCGAGCGTAAACTGCACTTGACCGCTCTTGACAATTCTGCCGACTACCCGAAATGCACATTGATTAATTAATTAGAATCCTTTATTAGCAAATTGACTGTCTCAGCTGATTATCAAATCCAGTCCCCTTATTAGATGCAGCTGCTGCACCGCTGCCCTGGCAGACCATCTTTCTCATAGGCATTATCACTGCCAGGCATGGTGCCGAGGACCACTTTTCTCCACAGCAACACTCCTGCAACTCAGATGGTTCGAAGTAAACATCCTCTACACTCCCCAGAAGAGTGTCCAAAGTGTCACCTGTTGTCGAGACAGATTTTTTTTTCCTCTTAAAATCTATCAGAATATTGCATTCAGGGGGCCTTAGGTTAGCAGGAGCCAATTCATATTGTCGTGACTGGTTAATTTGTTTGTGTGTTGCAGATTTTTAACGTCGGATGATGGCTTTTGACTTGTAATGGTAAAATATTGTTAAAAGATGGCAGTTAATGGCAAAGGCCAAAGTTTAATGTATCATAAGCACAATGGTGAGGGAGAATCCATCTTTGTATGCATGTCCATAACTGTGTTTCATTGTGAGCTAGAGGTCATATGATTTTTTTTTTGAATAACACTTAAGGGGATAATGAAACAATGCTCTCATTGACCCGCTGTCTGTCTCTGTCTGTCTCTCTCTGTCAGTCTGTCTGTCTCTGTCTGTCTGTCTGTCTGTCTGTCTGTCTGTCTCTGTCTGTCTGTCTCTTCTCTGTCACAAGCGCACACACACACACACACACACACAGGAGGATGTACAGAACAGTAAAAGTGATTACTGGCTCCATACTGAGCCAATGGAAACTAGGTGCATGTCCTCGGTGTCAGGGTAATGAAGAAGCCTATGGTGTGAGAGTGCTGGCTCGCCATCAGGGCACATGGACAGGCGTTAGTAAGGCCATTGTGGTCAGTGGCTTTGTACAGATGGTTCACATACCTTTAGTCATGCTCTGGGTGAGGAATGCACTCCCTCAGGACGGTTCCCGACCCTGGAAACAAGGGCCAACATAAACACCCGTTCCCAGCCCCCACCATGCCCATTCCGGAAGAAAAAAAAAGAGAAGTCTGATCCCTGTTGTTGAAACTCATAATGAGGTTGCGGGTGGGTGGGAGGTGATGTCGGAATATTTTAAAATGCTGTTTTTGGTCAACGCCTTCTCTGGGGTTTGAGTAAGCAAAGCCTTAAATAAGTAGCATCCATTCTGTAGGTCTGCTGCATTCCATTGTGTGGGGAGAATTATTTTAAAAAGTGACTCGTCACATGATGAGAGGGAGAGAGAGAGAGAGAGAGAGAGAGAGAGAGAATTATAGTCTAATTAGCTTGTAAAATTGTGCTTCTTCCTTGAAAAAGCACAAATACCATGAGTCCAATAAAAAAAACCTTATCCCAAACAAAACAAAAATTGGCAAGATCGTGGCTTAGAAACCCTCTGTTCCAGCTGTCTTGTAAACTGTGGTTGTCATTGATGGATGAGCCTCGTTCCATTTTCATCTGTGAATATTTTTAAACATAGGTATTTGTGCTGTCTTTCGTTGGGGGAAAGATTTTCACGAAAGGGACCACCCGACTGTCCCAGATAATGATATATTTTGACATATAGATGCAAGACTGATAAGAATTTGGCCGGGTAAGAAGAAAATTGTGCGTCTCTGCTGTTAGCATTGATAGGGTTTCGCAATAATAGAAACAGAATACTTTTTTTTTTTTTACTGCATTTTCCACGAGTTGCACTAGGATTAGATTGTGTCTCTTGGAGTTTTTGTTATGTTGGATCCAGAGAGGGACGATGTCTAAATGAAAGACAGGACAAAATGTATTTAGACAAAAAGCAGGGGAACATCTTGTTCTTGGCCTAAAACAACCTGCCAGAATAGACAGAGAGAGAACAACAACTGTTTCAAGCCGATGAAAAACTGCAGCAGTCATTGCTGTGGACCTTTTTTTGCAGTTGTGCTCTTAAAAAAAGGTCATTATTTTTTTTTTCATTTGCTCGCTTGTTTGTTGTCCCTATTTTTACGTACTTGCCCCGCATTTTAATTTGAAGTCGCTGATACCTACGTATTTTCTTTTTTGCTTTTATGTATTTTACCATGTGTTTATACTTTAGGGTTTCTAAATAAGGTTAAGGAAGGATTATGTTCCCTGACTGTAACATTGTGGCTTTGCTGGTCTGTGCGATGCATCTTTCTGCCAGAAGGATGGGGGCAAGCCCAATTTACAGCCCTGCATGCGATGGAGACCAGAGGAATGCGTCTTGACACCCGTTTTGACAGCAATTTCTCCCCGTCCCACACCACCCTCACCCCTACTCTGAAACGGCGCGTTGAGCCAGGCTGAGCACCCTCTTTCCGCGCCTTTCTCCTCTCCTCCTCTCCTCCTCCTGCTTCTTCTCCCTCTGCCTCCTCTGCCAGTATTGGGGCTCGTGCTCCCCCGCATATCTGTCGGCATGTATCCGCCGCTCAATCGCTCTCGCTGGGCCGCGGCGGGTTCCCTAACAGCTCAGTATGGCTCTTCCATTAATCAAAGACACTTCCAGTGTCCCATTACAGAAACACAGCTACTCGGCCTGTCTGAAGCTGACAGCTCACCAATTCATCTTCTAGGAGAAAAAAAAAAGCCATTGTGGCGCACTGGTCGCTTTTACCTGTTCAGACGAAGGGCTGTTAAGAGCGCAGGAAGACCCCTCTGAAATTGTTTTCTCTAGGTCAGGCAAACAACAAAAAAAGGTAAATTGCTTGTCTCAGGTAACACACAGAGGTAGTTTGGCGGTGGCAGTGAGTGTGAGGTGGAAGTGGGGTTCGGGGGATAGGGTCAGTAACAAAAAGTAGAAGAATGGAGATGTGTTTGTTAAGAGGCATGTTTCAATGAGGTGGGGTTAGGTGTTTTGGGGATAAAATGCAGCGGCCCAGTTTACCGGAAACACACTAAGCATCATCGCAAAACCTCTGGCCCCTCCACAGAGGCTGGCTAGCACTAAGTACATCTGTTTGCAGCTCCGCAGCCGGCTGAGAGCATCTATCCTTGGAGTGGCATGCTCAGCTCTTTGCTGTGGTGAATGTTCTGGGTGGAAGTAGTAATACTCTGACAACACCTGCCACCAATTTGAACTGAACGAATGCTAAAAACACGCTCATATGGAAGAAATATCCCTGAAACTCATTTTGATAGGATGTTGAAGTAGTTTATAGTTACTCAGACCGAAAATAGCCTTGTCATAAGAGATATTTCCTGTAGAGTTTACAAGGAAAGGGAAAGCAAACTTTGCCAACCCAGCTGCCACAAGGGGTTTGTGGCTCAGTGCTGGCAGCTGGTAAACCCAACATATTTAGCTTCTTTGACAAGAGGACTTGTGGCCAGCTCAATACCAGACCAAGGCACAATCAGAGGAAAAACATTCCTTCAACTGCTCACAATGACTCAGTGCTAAGACACTTTGCAGGAGCCTCATTAAGATCAAATCTTTCTTTCATAACAAACACGCAGCAACAACAAAAGCGAGCACAGCCCATCTATGTAAATGAGAATGGACAGCTGTTCCCTCCCCTTGTCCCACCCCCTTTGCTGATTTGATTGGCATAATGAGGTGAAGGCTAATTGGCACAAAGCTGCTTCAGGGGCAAATGGAGATATTGTGTGTGTGTGTGTGTGTGTGTGTGTGTGTGTGTGTGTGTGTGTGTGTGTGTGTGTGTGTGTGTGTGTGTGTGTGTGTGTGTGGAGGCCTGTCTTGGCGATTTACGCCCCAGCCCACTGGGCTATTAATTACCCTCTCTGCAACATGGCATCTGCCGAAACACAGGACAGAGGCAGTACATAGAGAAAGAGAGAGAATGCAGACCCATGACGATATTGCCCACTCTGTCTTGCCAGACCCCAGGTGCACTCCCACTTTGTGTTTATTGGATTCATTGTACATATATGATTGATTCAACATCTGTACCTTTTTTTTTCTCTTGACAAAGAGGTAAATAAACATGGAACCGGCATGCACATGCACGCACGCACATCATAGAAATGTACTCCAGCTGGCAAATATTTAACCAACCAGGACACTCTCATATGCCACCTCTATTCAAATGGATTGGGAAATATCTGCCTCTGTGTGGGACGGCTTTATTTGTAAAGCTGGATAGAAAGGCAGTGTTTTTGTTTTTAACAAGAAGTGCTGGAGAGTTTTGTTTTTTTATTCCTTGTTTGAACTCAGATTTGACTGTAATTATTTAACAGTACATGAATAACTACAATCCTGTTCTGTCTACATCACTGTCCGTTGTTTTATGACAAGGTCTAAAACGAAGCAGCCAAGTTCCCCCCCCCCTTTTTATCTCAGTAAGTTACTGTAAACTCTAAACTCTACAGCCATCCTTGTCCTATAGATGTGTGTGTGTGTGTGTGTGTGTGTGTGTGTGCATTAATGTATTTGATAATCAGTCATAGGCTCGACTGTTTCCCCTAACCCCCTTGTTCTGGCCAGCAACCACTTTTTAGAAACGAATAGTTTAATATTTATGAAAATTGGCATAAAAGTAAGATGACAGATAATGCAAACTTATGGAAAATGATCATATTTTAAATCATTTTGATGCCTTCTTGATGTAATATATCATCTTGATGAAGAGATTTGCTGTACAGAACAATGGAAATTGCAAATTTCTCCAGTGACGTGAGAATCGGGCACAAATATTTCTCTAAATGTAAAGTAATCAAATTACTTTCAGCAGTAACGAAGTAATGTAACCTGTTTCTTATGAGTCTGGTAGTGTCATTAGAGTGACTATGTCAAGTAACGTGTTAAAACCTGGAGTACACCAGGCACAGACGCAGCATGTCGCGTAGGTGAGGCAGAAATGCGAATATCACGACGGTTCCATCCTGCGGCGACCAACCACATCACTGAAGTTACACGATTGGTCGGCCGACCAACAAGCTCGCGGGTAAACACGGAAGTGGGAGTTTCCCTAATGGAAGCTAACGAACTTTATGTTGCCACTTGTGGATATTACTGAAACGCCTCATAGCAAAACAATACAAAATAAAATAAAGTCCGACTCACAAACGGCAGCGCTAATAGCACACGCAGTTAGAGCCGATGAGAGTTGGCGGTATAACTGAAGCGGGTTTATAACGAGTTTAACGCACAGACTGATCATGGCAGCAGTGATTGTAGCCAGGTAATTATTTCATGTAAAAAATAAATTGGTGCTATTTATCTGCATAAATAATAAGGGTTTGAAAACTGCTGTCGGTACAGCCGCTGTTAACGAAGCAATGTCAAAACAGCCGCTTTCTGAATGTAGTCGCGGTCCAACCATATAGTCTTGTTTACCTGCTGCACCATCTGCGTCTGTGTTGCGGATGGTTGCGTGCCAACCGGGTTTTCTGAGGAGTTTTCGGAGATTTCTTGTAGGCTACTTTGGAAAATGTGTAAGTTAAGCGGCAAATGCTTTTAACTGGTACCGAATTAACTAAATCTTTTTACCCCCACGATCATGGATACTCATTAATTTGATTGATTTATTTGAATATGCGATGAAGAAAAAAAAACCAGAAGGTTGTATTGCTGCCTCGCATTGCCTCTGGTACAATGGGGTATTTATTTTAATCATTTTCAAACAGATTGTACTCGTTTCAACACAGTGGTACACCTGTTGGAGGGCCGTGTGTTGAGAGAAGAAATAGACCAAGCGCGTAAAGCTTGTGATTGTCGCTGGCGGGTGCGCGCGGCTGCCGCGGTCAGTGTAGCAGCCTCAGCGGATTACAATGAACGCGTTCTCCTGCAGCAGACGCGTCGTGCCGCGTCCGTGCCTGCCGTATTTAGTCCGTAAATGGTTTATTTATTTATTCATTTTTAAGAATTCAGCCACGCCGCGCCACTTTCGCCAGTGTACCACCAGAAGAAAAAAAATCTCCCCCGAAGAATTTCCTGTTGCCGAAATTCAATGGCTGAGCTGAGTGTAGAGACAGACTCCACGTTTTCGGAAATGGGTATACTCCCATAACTTTAAGTTTATCAAAGGAAATGACATTAACATAATTTATCAGACTTTAATCCTTTGTCTGCCTGCCCATTTCTGTGTCCAAGGCCATTTGTTTAATTTAAAAATGTAATGGCTATTTAATTGTTCTATATCATGACGCTATTGTTAATATAAGCGGTTAATGTAAGCCTTTTCCTGTGTACGGTGTCATTAGGCTATACAGTATTGCCCACCACTGGATTTGTAATGAACTGCAATAATTATGAGCATCTGTGCTTTGATTACCTGCTACAAAACATTGCCCTCTTCCATTTTATAATGCCTAGTCGTACTTCTGCGGTTATTTGGTGAAAGTAACGCAAAGGTAGTGTAATGCGTTACTCTACAGACAGTAATATTGTAAAGTAACTAGTTACTTTCAGATAAAAGTAACTGGTAATATGTAATAGATTACATTTTGAAAGTAACTTGCCCCACATTGACTGTACAGCACAAAAGGAGTCCCCCCCCCCCCTTTTAGGTGAGTTTGAGGAAATTTTCATTATCTGCTTTTATTTTTTTTACTTTCAAAAGTCCAATTAAAATGTGTTAAATTTGAGTGTTAAAACATGGCATGTGTATCTTGTAGCCAAGGAAAATGTTGTACAATATGTAAATGGACAAAGTGGGTGGTCTTTCCTCTCTAGTCAACCTGCCAGCAAAAGTGGCGGGATGTTGTGGAGAGATCTAGAACCTCTGATAGTTTATTTCTTTCGTAAAGATGCTGTTTGTTTAGAGAGCCACCCTTCCTGTTTTCATACACCTACACACTTACACGCACATGCACGCACGCGCAGAAACACACTCATACACAGAAATCCACACATCAGTGTTGGGGTGAATCACAGTCAGCAGTCATATCGATTTCTCCTTTACTCCTTCGCTCCCTCTGCTCTGGAGCAGGTTGCGACACACACACACACACACACACACACACACACACTCACCCTTGCCTGGAGATGACCCCCTTCTTCCTCTCCTCCCACCAATATTCCAATTATCCCCCCACAATCAGCTGAGTGACAGTAAGTTCTCCATGACATTTTCCTGTAACACTCACCAGTCTTGGCTGAGGTCAGAGTAAGGCTTCTCTCCACCTAAAAGAGCGACCCCAACCTGACACTCAGACGCTACTATTTCGGTATACCAACCCTCTGGCCAAAAAGCTGTCAACACATTTTTCCCCCTTCTCTCCTTCCATTTCTTTTCTCTCTCCCCTTTATTCTTTTGAACTGTTTCTCATTTGCTCTCACATTCTCACTCTGTGGCTTTCTCTCCCCTGCATTGTTAATTACTTCCATTTCACCCCAGCAGAGTAGAGTCACGTTCTCCTCATCTCTCTTATCCTCTTGACCCTTCTGCATTTGACTTACATAGGTTATTGGACCATGGCTGCCTGCCCTCGCAGAGCCACAGCAGTGGCTTTGTAGCACAGCAGCACGGAGCAAGTCAGCGATTGCTCCGTCATTAGTTGTATTTTTTTACAATCACGCACACAGACAAACACAGACACACAAAATCTCACATGATCCTGTTCTGTGCAGAGGAGCCACAGATTCAAACTGACAGAAATTCTTGGCGCAGTCCGCCCGCTTTGTTCGCTGGCTGTTGTTTAGCTGTCATCTTGACTCGCTAAAAGTTTTCTCCAATTTATAGGGTCATTCTGCGGGGAGTGCACATGGAGATGAATTGGAGCTCTTTGTTTGGGAGGGGCGTTGGCATAAGCTTTGATTTTCAGATAGCATATATGTGTATGTATGCACAGGCGCTCACACTGTGCACTAGTCTATGCATATGAGTAAAGATAATTTGCATGCTTACTTCACACTTTATCCTAAACTCTGACATATACCGAAGCGCATCAGGGACAAATACCCCCCACACCCCATGCCACCCGCCTTCCACTTCTACACATGCTCACATACACTCGCTCTCTGACATTAGAGTGACTTGTTTACTACAGGTTTGCAGTATGCTCTGACTGGGGCTATTTGGGACGGCCGTGGGCACTGTGCTCTTGGAAGGTGGACGTGCGGTGAATGACAGTGCAGATGGCCCAGAGCCACCGCTGCCACCTGAACCTCCCCGAGCGACCACACGTACGCAAGAAAACACACACGCACGCACACACCAACACAAACATTGGGCAAACACACACACACACACAACACACACACACTGAAGTTGCCGAGGTCAGACACATCAAAACAACCTGCCTGCGGACATCTCGAGTGTCAAAATAAGGCTGACAAAACCTTTTTGTAAACACCCTTTTCCGAGAAGTCCCTCTCGAGATAGATGCAGCCCATTCTGTTTGCAGTGTTAACGTCGTATTTGCATGGGCTGCCGTACAAATGAAGAACACGGCAACACACACAAAGTGATACTTAGACACACACGGTCTCCCTCACACGCAAAGACACGCGCTATCTTCTTTTTTTCCGAGAATGTGATCTGTCCGGCGGTAGGAGGCGTACAGTAAATCAATCCTGTCTGTCTGCTTTACGTAACAGTTTAAGAGCTGTGTCCAAATACTGAAATAATCACCTTTTCAACTGGTCTGCGCTTGCTCATGCTTGCTACCCAGAAAAGGGGGTGGGGGGGAGAGAGAGATCACGCTCCCTTTTCCAGACAGACAAACAAGATTGTTTACATTGAGCCGCACCACCAGATTGGGACACCGCTAGCAAGGTTTGATGGCGTGCCAACATTTCCTGAGATAAGCAACATCTGTGGAGTACTAGTAGTCGGAGTCGTGCAGCAGTAACTGCAGTAATATTTGGGGAAATGCGCCCCCTCCACCACCGCTACCCCGAAGAAGTATTCCCAACTACTTGTCTCCATTTAATCACTTTTTTTTGTTCTTTTTCTCCAGTCCTCTCCCATCACACGGCTCGTTGTCTTCTTTGTTGCGAAACACGCTTTTTTTTATTGATGTAACAGGTGCCTGGTTTGTTATGACTGTCGGAGTCAAAATAACACAACCCCCTCTCTCTTTGGCTTTCAGAATGGAAGCTAAAGTTAGACATCTTTGAGGTTTTTCTGCAACTTGATGGAAGGTGATGCAAATGCATAATGCATGAGGAAGGAGGGAAGACTGTCTGGCTGCTTTTTATAGACCACCGAAGCTCTACGACTGCACACATGAACACACACACACACACGCATGCATGCATTCATACACGCATACATGTGCCCCAGCCAAACCATCAAATGCTAGCATGCGCTCTAACCTCGCTCAAAGATCAAGGAAGGAGGCAGCGGAGGGAGAACAGGAGCCTAACAAACTGGCAACATTGTCAAGAATTTGAAGGGGGGGGGGGGGGGTAAAAAAACAAGTCGAAACAGAAATGTTAATGTGCTATTTCCAGACGCCCAGAAGAGCCTCAGTGGTTTTGATTCAAAGACCAAAAGAGCGGCAGGGGGAGGAAAGCGACAAAGATGGCAGCGCCGGGGTTCATGTTTGTCTCTGAGATGGTTTAACATAAAAATTCTGGGTCTTTATGATCTCGCATGCTCTCACTCATCTGTATTCCCTCCACTCAAATAGATCAGTGGAAATGTCTTCAGCTCCGGTTAAAATGAGAGGGAGTCATTATGCAATGGGATTTGGGCAGTGTCACATTATAGCAGGCAAAACTTTGCCTGTACTTTTGGTTTGCATACTTTGCAAACAGCATTTCCAGCCCTTAACGTGTGACGCTCTTTTGCACTTTTCCTTCTTTGACCATTTTTCATCCACTGCAGTTCCACGAGCGTCTGGAGCGTCACTGTCTTGCTTTAACCGTTTTTGTTGGGCACAAAAAGTGTGTTTTGTTCAGTTCCCTTGACAAAGACTTTACCCGTTAGTCTCAGGATTTGAACCGGTGACCCTCTTGCCCCAGTTTGCCCAAAACAACAATTATTGAAAAGGACATGAAAGAGCTCAAGAGTTGGGGAAAAGAGGAGAAAGGTTATAATAGGTTCTTGTTTAATGGTGAAGGTATTAAGGTTTGAAGCCTAGCTTCTAAGCTTTGGCGGAAATACGGGTATCTAACAGGGATTAGGCTGAAATAATGTTGCTTTGCCAAGGTAGCACAATTAGAAATTCCTTGGGCGTCTGGGTAGCGTAGCAGTCTATTCTGTTGCTTACCAACGGGGGGATCGCCAGTTCGAATCCCCATGTTACCTCCGGCTTGGTCGGGCATCCCTACAGACACAATTGGCCATGTCTGTGGGTGGGAAGCCGGATGTGGGTATGTGTCCTGGTCACTGCATTAGTGCCTCCTCTGGTCGGTTGGGGCGCCTGTTTGGGGGGGGGGGCTGGGGGGAATAGCGTGATCCTCCCATGCACTACGTCCTCCTGGCGAAATGCCTCACTGTCAGGTAAAAAGAAGCGGCTGGCGACTCCACATGTATCGGAGGAGGCATGTGGTAGTCTGCAGCCCTCCCTGGATCGGCAGAGGGGGTGGAGCAGCAACCAGGATGGCTCAGAAGAGTGGGGTAATTGGATGGGTACGGTTGGGGAGGGAAAAAAAAGGGGGGGGATCCAAAAAAAGAAATTCCTGGACTTTTGACCCCCCCAAAACCTTGTTACTTAACCCACGCACACATAAACACACACTCGCTCTTTCACAAACACACATGCTCACACATCGATGAACAAAAGTGGCTTGTTGGTTATGTTTTTGGAAGGGATAATGTGTTTTACCTTGATATTTGTGTGTGCATACACAACAGTTTTTGTATAAAGCTGCAAAAATCAAATGGCTAATTTGCCATAATGTCGGTAATAGCCTCAGTTGGTGGAAGGCTGTCCCTTAACATGCTCTCATTCGCCTTCCTTCAGTGTTTCTCCAGCCTTCTGTTTAGCTTCACTCTCAATTTACTATTTCTATATTTTTCTTCTATCAACATCGTCTGGCTCCTCTTTTTTTTTTTTTTTTTTTTGAGTACCCCAGGGCAAATTGTGGGCTGGCAGTCTGGGCGATATGTAGTATAAATAACACTGTGGATGAGAGACAGTGGCTGTCTCTGTTTCTCTCTGTTCTCTCTCTCTCTCTCCCCTGCCACCCCTCCCGTCTGCCTCCTCCATCTCGTTCCTCTTTTCTTCTTGCCCTGCTACTCATCTATGCTTAGCACGAGCGGCACGGCGTGCGCAAGTGTGGCTGGAATTTATATGAATGTCTCCCCTCGCGGGGGGAGAAGGGAGGCCAAGTCATTGATATGTGCGGGAGGACTCGGGATAAACAGCCCACGCCGACCGGTGTTACGCCAGCCTCGCTTGATACATTTTGATTGAGCGAAGACAGAGGTGATGCTGGGGAGGCGGGTGGCGGGATGGGGGACAAATAAGGGAGCAAATTGTATTGGGGAAGCTTAAAAGGGGGGGGTGTTAAAATGATGGAGGGAGAGCCGAGATTTTTTTTTCTCTACCTGCTTCCCTTCGACCCTCACAAAATGAGGATCCATATAAATCCTAACGTGTCGGTGTGCATGTTTGCACGCTTGCACACTTTCTTAGCCGAAACAGGATCGGGCTTGATGACATGTTGATGGCTTGCTTTTTCTTTTTTTGTTTCTCTTTTTTTCCCCCCCTCTAAAACAATGGAGAGATTTGTGTTTTGTGCTCAGTGTTTACTTATGTCTGCATCCATTTTTTTCCCTTGTTTTTTTGGTACCTCCCTCGCCATCCTTTTGTTTTACCGAGCTCCATCCCCCACCCCTCCCCTTGGCTGATGTTTTTTTTCTGTGTGACTTGGTTGGCTCCTGATGGACATGAAATTCCTGTGGAAAAAGTCTCACATCTTTCTCTTTCTCTTTCTCTCTCTCTCTCCTCTCTCTCTCTGTCTCTCTCTCACTTGCTCACTCTCCATCCCTCTGTCTCTCTCTCTCTCTTTTCTTCCTATGAGCCGAGAGGAGAATACCAAAATAAGAGGTGGCAGCGGCACACTGCACCACTTATGGCCACATTAGGATCAGCCACTACAGTGTCATTGAACCGCCTTGTGCATCATTTTGGCTTTGTTCACTATGACAGGCAACCCTGCAACCCTTTGCTTTTATCCTGTGATGGATCTAATATTGCCGGGGTGCTTAGTATGAGAGTGCATTTTCCTTCTCCTGATGTTGGACAAAAGCCTTCAAAAATATGGTTATTGGCATTGGTTCACTACTAACGGCCCTTTCAAATGTTTTGAGTGTTGGCTTGCAATGACACCTCCCATATTAACCTGCTGCGACTTGATTTTGACAGATTCCTTTTTTTTTTTGGCTAGGAAAGGTAGGAGAGGATGCATTTGTGAGATCATGTTGCAAGAGGTATAAGGTGATGTTGTCATATCTTATGAGGTTGCTTGTAAAAACTAGCTTTGTGCACAGCCCATAAATATCCATGCGAGACGAGTGGGTAGACGGTTTCGTCTCGTCACATTGCCGATCATTGCTCACAAGAGATAAAAATGACAAGAAACTGAAGATGATGTACTTATTACTCTTGCGTGTTTGTGCAGTGACAAATAAGCAGTGGATGTAAATGGTAAGTGGCCTGTGTTTATACAGTGCTATGTTAGTCTACAGACCACTCAAAGTGCTTTACAGCGCATGCCTCACATTCACCCATTCACATTCATACACTGATGGTGGAGGCTGCCGTGCAAGGTGCCAACCTGCTCATCAGGAACAGTTAGGGGTTCGGTGTCTCGCTCAAGGGCACTTCGACACTCTTTGGAGGAGCTGAGGATCGAACCAGCAACCTTCCGATTACTGGACGACCCGCTGTACCTCCTGAGCCATGTCGTCCACAGTTCGCTAGTCACGTAGACCCAGGCCACCTTTGGATTTTACAGAAATGCAGTTTTAAAATGTACATAAAAATACTCAATATGTCATTATCATCTTAATCATTAGTAATATAAACAATATTTATGAAATGGTTCATTTTGACCGGAACGAACACGAGGGTATTAAATAAGCACATGTCGTAGCTCAGACAACTTAAAGGTTTCTTTCAGTCCAGCAACTTCTTGTAAAAAATATCGAGCTGAGATTTGCCAAATTGGCTCTACTTTGCACAATTACTCCCTTTTGGTAATTGATATTCAAAAAATATCCATATTTTCCTGAATATGTAATAATTTCACAAAAACCATTAAATAGACTGACCAGCTGGCACATAATGAACTGAGACAAGATAATGATTGTTTCCATATCATCCAGACAGGTGTAATATAGTGTAGTCCTGGTACTGCTGTGTAGACTGTGGGGCTCTTTTAGGTACCCTGATATTTAGGTGGACCCCTCTAATGTTGAATTCCCAGACCTGTTTAGCAGGTTCTCCAATTATCAATTAGTTGCCTCGAGCCCACAGAACTAATATATACATACACACACACACACACACACTCCTGTGTTCCTCAATTTACGGCCTTTTATCAATTGTGTCCCTTTATCGTTTAGCCTTCTTTTCACTCCATGTTAACCCTCCTATCCCTCTCTTCCCAAACCTCTATTTACGAAAACCATTTTAAGTTGTTTTATGGTTCCCTTCAACAACGGAGGGTGGAAAGAGATGGGGGGAAAAAAGATGAAAGGATAGATGAGGAAAGAGGACAACGCTCAAGGCTGCTCAGGGAGAAATACATTGGAGGCGAATGGTGACAAGTGAGCGTGAGATGTCCAGCATCATTTTCATGTCTACTGCGCCCCGAGTTTTTTTTTCTTGCACTTGTTTGAATGGGGCGATAACAATGTTTTGATCCCGACTAGACTTTAACAGCATGAATTATTCTGCAGAGAATCATGTAGGGTGTTTTTTTTAAAAGAGGTTTGACAAGATTTTAATCAAATTTGTCAAAGCCCATTCATGTGAAATCTGGATGGATGGGCAAAAAAAAAAAAAAATCATTCAAGTCTTGGGAGGGTTTTTTTTTTCTTCTTTTATTGTGAGACTGAGCTTCATCGAGCCGTCAGTTGTGTTAGTAGTTTACTGAAAGTCGAATTTCATCTTTTTAAGAGTGTCATTTATAAGTTGAGAAGGGGGAGGTGGGAGGCTTGGGAAAGCCTTTATCTCGACAGATGCAGTGCTAGTTATGATGTATGGCAAGCCAAGTCCAGCGGCAATGTGGAGAAGGGGGAAAAAAAAGTTCAGAATTATATGAGGCAAGCTGTTACGGCTCAATAACGCGGGCCTGTAATCTACTCACATTTCAAACACACACACTCAAACAGTCCTTGGTGGGGTTGGTTTACGATGAAGCGCACCGCACGAGGTGTTCAGCATATGTTTTGTTGACATAAATTTGAAATTTATTGCCGTTGTCAAAAGTGACTGTTGGACAAAGTCGATTATTAACTGAGTAAATGGCCTGAGAGAGTTTTATGTGAACTTCCTTAATAGCTACAGTCAGTCTGTTTCAAATCACCTCCCCTCCAGCGCTCCCCGGCAGCCCCCGCCTCCCCCACCCAGCCAGCCACCACGCAACTCTCATCCTCTAGTTCAGGGAAAAGAACACAAAAAAACGTGAAAGCAGCCAGCTACAGCAGCAGTTGTGTGTTAATGTGTGTGCGCGCGTGCGTGCGTGTGTTTCTTCTATTCAGACAGAAGTAACAGGTAGTTGGGCTGTTTGTAACCTGAAACGGTTCGTGTTGAACCCCTGTAATGTGTGAATCCAGGGTAAATAACATAATTGGGTTAGTGAGCACAAAGAGAACCAAGCTAAAGCTTTTACTTTTGTTTAGATCTCGGGCTGGATTTGGTAAGCGTGTATGTGCGCGTGAGCATGCAATTTGCTCCATTTAGTGCACGGCTTTGTGTTTTCATTGTGGATTTGAGGTGTGTGTGGTAGCCACCTAAAAGGTGCCGTATACGATATTTGGCACCAGCATCTCAGACCGAACCAGACCAACCCCCCCCTTCGTGTTCTTGGCTATTATTTCATTTGTTTCAGTTGGCATATTGATTTGTACAGTATAAAGTTATTTTATTAACATTGGTAACGTATTCAGCTTGGCAAGGGTCTACTTCGATCTGCTGAGTGACCTAAATCCATGCAATGTAATCATTAGCTTGCTAGCTATCCTTCTAACACTAACTATCTCACCATGCACTAATGTGCACGTGGCCGGACCGGCTTCCAAAACAAAGAACAGAGAAAGTCATATTACAGCACACACAGAGGGAGCGTGACTTCATTCTCTGCTCAGGATGCCATGACGCCACGATCTCTTTACATAGCAAATAGTTGTTTGCTGCTATATTAACGTTTGAAATCTCATATATAGCACCTTTAATTCACACACGGAGGGGAGGAGGCCTGTGCACTTACACCAGGAGAGTGAGCAGGGCTCCGGTTACCCTGGTCAATAAGGAGAACTTATAATGATTGCTTAGTTTTTAGGTCTTATCATGTACCCTTTATTCCAACTTTCAGCCATTCATCTGCATGTTCACCCAGAATTGAGCCTTTTTTTAAGAGTGGCCCGTGTCCCCGGTGTTACTGGGCTTTCTCATTAAGAGGCACATTTCCACCACTGACAGTAACCACAGTAAGAAGATGCCGCTAATGTCAGCTTAACTATAGTCACTGTCTTTAATGTGTGTCTTTTCCAGAATATAATTTAATTTTACAATATGTATACCATTTTATATATATATAAAATCTGGTGAGTCAAGTAAATTCTCTGAGACAGTACAAGCCTGTTCAATGCTTTTATTTTTTACTGACTGCTGATGATTGCTTATGGCATAAAACAGGCTTGTACTGTCTCATAAAGAATTTACTTGACTCACTGGATTATTTTGCTCCTTATTTGTTGAGCACTTTCCCTACCGTTTTGTGTTTCTTTAAACATGTATGCAAGCGTGCACACACGTTGACTATTTTTGAAAGAAAGATTACTTTCCTTTAATAGACTGAATGAGTAGAAGGTGTTTACCATAATGTGTAGTGTTAGATAATGGGTTTCAATATGTTGTTGTCTGCTTTGAGAGAAACTGCATCTCACACATTACCCACACTCCCTCGCATGGGAGAATTGCACCACACTTGGCCTATCAACGCTGTGTATTTATTGTGAAAATGCAAGATGTGCCTTCCTCTTCAGATGCACATTGGTCAAATTGGGATGGGGTGTGTGTGGGGGGGTTTGAAACTGTTTGTGCTCCCTGTGTGCTTAATACTCCATAATTTGTTTCTACTTACCAGAATAAGACCGCATGTATGGTTATTAGATGTGTGTGTGTGTGTGTGTTTATATGCAGCCATCAGTTTAGTTGACCCTTACGGGTTATGACTATACATTTTTTTTACCTTGTTTCCAACTTTGACTCTCCCCCTCCTTCTGTCTTCTTCTATTTCTCCGGCTTTTGAAGTGTCCCTCTTTCTTTCTTGGAGGCATTGCAGGACCTTTTAATTACTCACAGCTTGCCAAGGGGCTCTCATTCTGCCTTTTGTTTGCTGGGTCCCTCCACAAATCCCACTCGGTACAATGGCCATCAGGACTGTTCTAGTAAATCCTGCATTCCTTTTGCCTGTTTTCTTCCTTTTTTTGTGTGCGTCTGTGTCTCAATTTTCTACTACTCTTACTGCCAGGTCTTCAAAGAGCTCTTGCATCAATTTATCTTCATTCCAGTCACACTAGACTTCCTTGCCTAATAACTTTACGCCCATTGTCAGAAGACATCCCATTCTCTCTCCCTCTCTCATTTTGCACACCATATCCCTCTCCCTCATGTGGCCCAAAAGAGAGCTGTAAATCAATTTGCATTCGACATCTGACATCAATCAGTCATGTTTTGGGAGCCTGGCACATCTTCCTTCGTGGCCTTTCTCGTGAGACTCGAAGATGGATGGCTGTCATCGCGGCGAAGCTGAGCAGATCTCCTTATCAAGGGCATTGTTTCCTAAAGAATGTGCAAGCCTGATCATTTTCCCATACCCATCTTGAAAATGGGGACAATGAAGCCCTTATGTTTATTGTTTTGGTGTTTTATCAGCAATTCACTAATTCTACGGAGTTATTATCCTGTCATTCTCCGTTTTATTTATGTGTGTGTAAATAGATGGGTAAGTTTATAAGCCACATGACCAAGGCTGGTGGAATCTGTTATCAGTACAATATGTAAAAACTCTGCAGCACAATGCATGCGAGGACAACATCACACACTCTACATACGATCACAAAACAATACACTGATACAGAACATATTACACACACACATACAATAGCATATATATATGTATATATATATATATATATAATAAAACTGATGACTACTAGTTTTTCTGTCCATTCTGATCAGAGAAGTGCATTTGTTCAGAGGTCCATCCATTATCAGAGCCGCTTATCCATATTTGGGTCGCGGGATGCTGGAGCCTATCCCAGCAGTCATTGGGCGGCGGTTGGGGAGACACCCTGGACAGGCCGCCAGTCCATCACAGGGCCGACATATTCACACCTAGGGACAATTTAGTATGGCTGATTTCACCTGACCTACATGTCTTTGGACTGTGAGAGGAGACTGGAGCACCCGGAGGAAACCCACGCAGGCACGGGGAGAACATGTCAACTCCACACAGAGGATAACCTGGGTTGACCCCCAAGGTTGGACAACCCCGGGGCTCGAACCAAGGACCTTGTTGCTGTGAGGTGACCACGCTAACCACTGTGCCACCCTTGTTCAGAGGTGTAAAGATTATTACCTGAGGTTTTTGGAAATAATTATTCATCAGTTAGTGTCTTTATGAATGCTCAATAATCCAGGTGAGAAAATCAAAGGAAGTTGAATGACTTCAGCTGGACACAAGGTTATAACAACTCTAGCCATCTACAGGCCAGTGGCCACTCTTTCCAGGATGAGGATGTGCACATCCTTGATCGGAAGAAACGCTGCTTAAAACCTGACAATGCAAAATTTGTCTCATCGTTTACTTAACAAATTTCCACTGGCATGTGAGCAGCCCCTCACCTCTGAGCGCACTCCCCTTCACAGAAAAGCTTGAACTTGGGTTGTCTTCATGGTGAACCTGCGAATGACTCCCTTTGAGCGTTCAAGACGTTTTGTGCCGTTTAGATGAATGAATGAGCAACTGCCTGTTGTTATGATCGAACTTGAAATTTTTTATCCCCCCCCCCCCCTTTTTCTCCCCAATTGTATCCGGGCAATTACCCCACTCTTCCGAGCCATCCTGGTTGCTGCCCCACCCCCTCTGCTGACTACCACATGTTTCCTCCGATACATGTGGAGTCGCCAGCCGCTTCTTTTCACCTGACAGTGAGGAGTTTCACCAGGGGGACGTAGCGCATGGGAGGATCACGCTATTCCCCCCCAGTTCCCCCTCCCCCCGAACAGGCACCTCGACTGACCAGAGGAGGCACTAGTGCAGCAACCAGGACACACATGCACATTCGGCTTCCCACCCGCAGACACGGCCAATTGTGTCTGCAGGGATGCCCAATCAAGCCGGAGGTAACATAGGGATTTGAACCAGGGATCCCTGTGTTGGTAGGCAATGGAATAGACCGCTACGCTACCTGGACACCCCATTTGAATTCATTCTTTTCTCTCATAAACTAAGGGTTGCTGTAGGTGCTTCTGTCTGTCTGTCTCTCTGCACATGTACGTATGTGTGAGTGCGCTCCTGCCGCCTCCCTCCAGGCAAGCTATGTGAAGATCTCAGGAGACTTAGGGCGCTGTCGCAGTTGTTTGGCAATTCGTGTCGCCTTAATTGCTTTAGAGCACTTTCGGATATCTCCCAAGAATAATCCTGTCCGCTGTGAGCCACGGGGTCTGTGGACATTTCGTAACATAGATGAGGCTGAGTTGTGAGGCCCGACTTTTAAGTTGCCTGATGTTATTAAGTTACCTTGTCCTTTTTCCACATGGTCAAACATTGACCCTTAGTCTGACCTTGTAGGCTTGAACTATGTTGTGCCCTAACCACTATCAACTGGGGGCAAAAAAAAAAAATCATTACAGGTCACATTTACCTTCAGGCGGCTGCTTTGAATTCATCGTGTAGTCGCTGTTGTGCTAAACAGCTACGCAGATAACAGTAGTCAAAACCGGGCTCATAAATGGGTCATTATACTAAGCGTCTGTCTTGAACATTGAATGAATAAATCATCCCCATTTGCTTTATAGGTCCTTATCCATCTGCAGCACTTTAGATCTTGGGTGTTGATAACACCTCTGCTTGAATAGCACCTCGTGATTTATAGCAGCGAACAGGGTCATGGTCTGTTGCTCCCTTAAGAAGAATATTAGCCAGCCTATTGCACTGATGTTTATTGTTATTTCCTGATGTTTTTGATTGATGGCCTGTGACACTCTTTCTCCAACCTCCACCTGCACCAAGGAGCAGTGGGATAGCTCAATTGTGTGTGTGTGTGTGTGTGTGTGTGTGTGTGTGTGTGTGTGTGTGTGTATATATATATATATATATATATATATATATATATATATACACACACACACACCAGTAGTCCCTTGCTACTAACAGTAAACTGTCACTTTGAGAATGCCCGCCGTGATTTGTGTGTGCGTGTGTGCACACGTTTGCACTGAGCCTTCCATGCTTGAAAGAGATTTCGTGATGAACAGACTCAAGTGTTTGTGTTTTGCTCTTTACAGGAAGATGCACAGTGGAATGAAGACCTATGGCTGTGAGGTGTGTGGGAAGCGCTTCCTGGACAGCCTCCGTCTACGGATGCACTTGCTGTCTCACTCAGGTAGAGAAGCCGAACGCACCACCGCTTTATTTGTTCTGCACAGACATCAACTACAGCGGCATCATATACATATCACCCTGTTCTCTTCACCGTTGACCTGTCAGTACTTCCCATGCCTATTGTTAGAGACAACTTTTTTTTTCGAACTTGGATAAGTTTACAGAGGTGAAAAATGCTGTAAGGTGTGTGTATGTATATATATATATATATATATATATATATATATACATACACACACACATACCCATATAAAGCATTCCTCTGGTCATTGTACTTGTATGTGATGAATCCTATAGTATAGTATACCTTAAATCTGTAGCATATAGTATACCTACTAATTTATAGAATACCCACTATACTCTCAAAGCCAGCATTGCAGTCTGATAGTCAAGAGAAAACTTGACTTATACTTCCAAAAGATGAGCATGTTATTTATCGTAGATTACTAGGTTACAAGTGGTTATGTGAGCGTTTTTGAGAGATTATACCGGAGATGCTTTCTTGACATCAAAATTCCGTCATCTCACACCTCAACCAAGTGTCTGTCTGTGACATTAATGGACTGAGCGCTGTATAATTCAACGAACAGGCTCTATTGATTGGACCAGCTTGACAGCACCCAACACACACCCCTCCCACCCCGCTACCCCCAGCAGCAGTCTCCATACTCGGGGCCTACTTAGCACAATTCCGGTTTTATGGCCCGGACCTTCTTTTATTGGCAGCAAGGAGCTCCTGACTCCCAAGGCCCTATAACTGCAAATGGTTTATAGAAACTCTGTAAAAGCCATGGGACTTCTAGGTCCCTCTGAGGGCGTCCCCCTCTGCAGAGAACCACACCCATAAATCCCAAGTCCATGTGTTGGCTTGGCCTCCAGTTTGACCCCTCATCTGGCATATACAGTGTGTTTTTGCAAAAAGGGAATAAGCTCATATCTATAGTGGGCTGTAAAGGGGTGTGTGAATGTAAAATTGTGTCTTTGCGTTGTCTGCTGTGGTGGAGTTCACACTGGTATAGAATGCCATCATTAACAAATTACCCCCTCTCCCTAATTAATGCGCTAGAAGCAGCATTTGAAAGCTTTGTTTGTTTGTTCATAAGTCAACAGAACCTCAATACACAACTGGGACGGATGCTGCAGCTCCAGCTATGTAGTGGCAAAGATGAATGACAAACTCATGCTGTGCTGCTGAATCGACTCTGCGCACAACCCAGCATGTTAAAAAAAAAAAAGTCACCTCAAGGAATTACTGAGCATTAATTTTGAATCACCTCCCTTATTTTCCCATTCCTTCCTGCAACACATGCTCTCTTTTTCACTCACTTGCAACATCACAAAACAAGTTCTGATCACAAAACAGCCTCTTTGGATGGATGGTGATCTTTATGTATTCAGTGGGTATGATAAATATGTGGCAGTGTTAGCTAACCTCCTGGTCACAGACACACACACACACACTTCCTGCTTTGCTCCAAGTGTCTGACTCAGACAATACCGTTAGATCCATGAAAGCCTTGGCTCATTCTTGCCTCCTTGCCTCTGCCATGTCAGAGAGTGCAGTGCAGAATTGAGTCCCATTACAGTGGTAAATCTGAACAAAATATCCCTAGGGGCCGGAGCGGTGACACGGTGAAGGAAAGGGGTGAGTCAAGGTAAAGTAACTCTGGGCTCAGATGCTTGTTGTCAATTCTAGAGAGAAACTCGGAAAAACCTTTGTGTCGCTCAAGGCACCTTGCAAGGCCCGTTGGCGATATGTTGGAATAGGCCGCAGTCTGGTTCCTTAAATTACCCGAGCTGGGCTGTCTTGGGGTTTAGATGTCTCCATATTATTAACAGAAGTCTGTTCAGGGAAAATGCATGGTATTCTTAATGGCATAAGAATGAGTATGGATACAGAAATGGCCATTTTAAAAATATATTTACAAAATCAATTCTAAATCTGAATTCAGTGATTCTTGATTGAAAACAAAATACAAAATGGAAGGAATTGTTTTTTTTCCCCCAAATTCATTCTTAGAGATGTAAGCATGGCTGAAGATGTGAGCACAGCTGCTTTTAGACTAAGGACATTTTATTAGTGACAAAAACAAAAGGCTACAAAAATCAAGGCACATGATTTATCTTCATATCACACTCAATGACTACTGAAGTGTGCCGCTTTGAAGCAAGAATCCAAGAATCCAAGTCTGTCTTATGTGTAATATTTCTGAAAAGTGTGTGGGAGTTCTCATTTCATTATCAAGGATTAGCTTTTCCCCGTACACACCTGTGACCAAATCATAACCGGGTTTGCAACAGCTATACTTGTTGAAAATCTTGCATTCTTTCTGAAAATTGTTTTTTTTTGGTTTTGTTTGGGTCCCACAAACTGTTGTCCAGATGTTGTGCTGCTTTGTTTCATTCATCTCATCGCCCTCCTTTTTCCAGTACCTTCAGATGAGATATCTCTCATCCTGTACTCGCTTTGTCAGTCAAAAGGTTTCAACAGGCTGTGAAGAAATATCTTGGACAGTGTTTGGCCTTCAACGTTCAGACGCGTCAAAATTGAATCATTTTTTTGACGTTATATTGTGAGAGCACATTGGAGACATACTCTTGGGCATCTTAAAATAGAACCTTTCCCATATAATATCAGGCTAAAGTAAAATTTATTCATTCATTCATTCATTTCCAAGCCGTTTAACCTAGTGCTGATTGGGTGGAAGGCAGGGGAAACACCCAGGACAGAATATAGAATAGAAGAATCCACTTTGTCATTGTACACACATACAACGAAATTCATTCTCTGCATTTAACCCTTCCCGGCTGTGTAGCTAGTAGCAATGGGCAGCCCCTAGTGCAGCACCCGGGGACCAACTCCAATTCTTCTTTCCATTGCCTTGGTCAGGGACACAGACGAGGAGTGTTGACCCTAACATGTGTTTGGTGGGAGGAAACCAGAGTGCCCGGAGGAAACCCATACAGACATGGGGAGAATATGCAAACTCCACACAGAAAGGACTTGGGATGGCCTGGGGTTTGAACCCAGGACCTTCTTGCTGTGAGGCAACAGTGTTAACCACTGGACCACCGTGCTGCCCCAAGGTCCAGTCTTCTGGTCCTGGTCCAGTCATCGCACAGCAGGCACACAGGCAGACACATTCACACCCAGTGGCAATTTAGTATCTCAGATACACCTGACATGTGTCATTGGACTGTGGGAGGAAATCAGAGTAATGCATGCAGACATGGGAGAACATGCAAACTCCATACAGAAACGACCCTGGCTGGCCAGCTGGGAATCGAACCCAGGACTTTATTGCTGTGAGGCGACAGTGCTAACCACCGTGCCGCCCTAGTAGTAGAATTTAGCGTAATAGAAATGGGTGAGTGCTGAGTCCCCCATCTGTATGTCTGTCTGTAATGGGTTGGTTCTTGCGATGAATAACCGACGAGCATCCTTCAATATTTGACAGAACATGAAAATCAATTTGATCTGTAATTGGGTTATTGTGATCAAAAGCGGGCCAGGCGCCTGCCCCAACGCCACTGTACAAACTGTCAATCTTGTTGATGTAGAAAGGAAGTAGTGACGACTGTGCTGACTTGAGATCAAATGGAAAAAATGAGCCTTCTGCCTTTTAGCATACATTTTAAACTCTAGGAAGAACCACAAACTTTCCTTCGACAAACACAGCCAGAGCCGAAGATGCGGGCAGTGTATTTTTAGCAATGGGTGGCATTAAGTGTGCAAACCTCTTTCATCCGAGCAGGGCTGCCTTGACATGCGGCATCAACCTGTACTTCTACGTACACCGGCGTTGATTCACACACTCTTTAGTCTGGCGTTAAAGGCAGACAAGTGCCTCTGTAAAGACGATGATGGTAAGGAAACAGACAGCGAGCAGGCAAGACTTTGACATTTCTGATTTCTTTTTTTTTTCCTGCCCTTTTTGAATTTCTTTCTGCCCTTTTTGATTTTTTTTTCTTTTCCCTCTCCACTGCTTGGCTTTCAAGGCTTTTTTATTTCACACCCTGGTTCTGACAAAGCGGCATCATTTTTTTTGTACTTTTATCTCTTTATATTTCACTCTCTGAAATGATGACACCTTTACCCATTCCCAAAATTTAGCCCTTCTCAATCTCAATCATCACCCCATCACCTTTCATATAGCTTTGCAAAGACACAGACAGAGAGAGTGGGAGAAAGAGAGAGTGGAAGAGAGGAGTCGGGGGGGGGGGGGGCGGAAGCCTTTTTGGTATGCGCAACGCATTGTGGATGTGTACTGTTTCAGACGTTGCTGCCCCCCCCCCCCCCCAGCTATAGAGCATGCTCTCTCTCCCTCGCTTTGTCTCTATGCTCGCTTTATCGAGGACTTGGCAGCTCTCCAGTCTGGGCTGCCTGCCACTGCTGAGGGTACAGTATGTACAGTCTACCTTGTGCCAACTCTCCCTCTCTCTCCCTTTCTCTCTCTCTGTTGTTTGTCATAAGTGGTGGGTGTGTTTGTGTTTTTTATGACTGCCTGATATGTAGTGTTTTGTGGGGACAGTGGTGTTGTGGTGGAGAGTATTGCAAAGCAGGGTCAAATCTTAGTGACACATGATTCGACTGGGTGGGTGGGTAGCCACTGGATTAGCCAGCTGTGTGTGTGTGTGTGTGTGTGTGTGTGTGTGTCTGTGTGTCTGTGTGTCTGTGTGTGTGTAAAAACATAAAGTGGCAGATGATTTTTTTTTACCATTATTTAGCATTATTAGGTCTTTACGAATATGTCATTTGTGACAGCAGGAGAAGGTGCGGGGAGAGACGTCCTTCTACTCGGCACACACACCAACAGCTTTGAGCTGCCCTATTAACTCCAACACAGTTAGCTACAAGGCCTCTTCTTGATTGGGGCAGTTGGGAATTAAGTGCCTTGCTCTAGGGCAAATTATGATATTATACAAATAAAGCGTCACCTCTGTGATCTTCATTTCAGTAATGGCTTCAGTAATGAGTCCATGTCCACGTTTGGGATCTGGGTCAACACCTTGTATGTTATTTTTCTGCCCTTGCCTCTTAAATTCATCGTAGTTTTGTTGTTTATCCTTCCTCGTCAAAGTCCGACAAGAAAATGAAACGGGGGAATTACATGTATGGCGATACAAATTAAGTTTAAATATCAACTCTTTATTGCCTCTTTAAACCGGTGACACTAATTGATCTTAGCTAATACTGTGTAATTGTCCCAAGATGTGATGATAATTCATCTGTTGCGATTCAGTGGCATTTATCATCTGGCTTTTTACTCTCCAGTGGACTCAATTAGAGCTTGGCCTTCCCTGATTTCATTTGCCTAGCTGTCAGAAAGTAGTCCATCCCTCCATAACACACACACATCCCCTGACCCACTGTACATGCAGGCCAGCCTTTAGGTGGACACACACACACACACACACACACACACACACACACACACACGTACGTACGTACGTTATTAGCCCTATAAAGAAAACAAACAACCTCACCAGCACATTAAAAAGACTATATTTAACTCGTTTTAACCCAAATTCATGCTCTTAAGTTTAAACCCAATCTTGATCAAAAATTGAGGCAAATATTTACTAACATACCCAAGAGAAGTGTTTGTGTTTTCAGCAAAGATAATTGCACATATGCACTATCATTTATGCTCATTGTGGAGTCTCGAGAGAAAATAATACAAGCTATATTTGTTAAAGCCAATGGTTAGCATGTACAGTCATGTTTTAAGGGTTAAATACTATGTTTATTATATACCCTGCAGCCTATAGAGCATGAAGCCTTGTGTGCTTGTTTGGTTTGTGGGAATATTAGTTGGCCAATCAACTTTTCTCTCCGAACCATTCATAACAATTTGTCCATCGACTTCTACTGACTTCAATTCCTCACGCACTGCCTTCCCATTGTTTGCATAGTGTAATGCTTCCTGTCAGCTTTCTCTTTTTATTTTATTTTTTTTTGGGGATTAGATGCCAAACATGCTTGGTAATGGGCTGGTTACCAATGAGCCAAGTTAGTCAGCTCGCCTCATTTTGTCCACACGCTTACTTATTTACAGTGATCTTCCAAATAAGTCACAAGCTCTGTGACTATATTAAGCTGCAAGAAGCCCAGCAAAATATTGCCAACCACAGTTGAATTTTTGTATTTTTATTTTTATTTTGGCCACTTCAACTCATCTCAGCACCTGAGTCTGACATAAGCTTTCTGTTAAAGCCTCCATGCACCTGACTGACATCTAATCCTGGTCTTCTGAGTGTGGTAGCAAGGGCCCTGTGAAGGGCCAAATCATTTAGACAAAGAAAAATGCAAGGCATTTAGAAATGAACAGGGGGAGGTGGAAGGGAGGGGGGGTTAAAAAAAAAACCCAACAAAGTGTTCTTTTCCCATCTCTCTCTCTCTCGCTCTCGCATTTTGGCAGAGTGCCAGCTCTTCCCTCAGAGTGATGACATCATTGTTGTGCCGGCAGGTCTGGATGTTCTGCCAGCATTCCAGAGCATTTATGATTGCTCGCAGATGTGTGTCCAGGAACACACTGTACTGTACCCAAACCCAGAAATTAATGAAACTTGACTGCCTTCCAAGCCACAAATTCCTGTGTGTGTGCACATGTGTGCACGCGCATGTATGTGTCTTTCTGTCTGTTTGCATGAGTGAAGGAAGAAGAGAGGGGGGGGGGGGAACTCTTAGGAGACAGAGGCAGGGAAGTTGGGGGGGGGGGTTGCAGTGGAACAGGATCTATTAAAAGCAAGCGGTTAAAAAAGTAGCATGAGCAAAGTATGGCCTCGAGTGTTTTAAGTGATTTTCATGTACATTTTTCACCACAGCTGACACCCTTCCACCAAACCCTCACAGAAGCACGCGCGCACACACACACACACACACACACACACACACACACACACAAACTCGCACATATCCCGTTCTTCCCGGTTCCATTGAGCAGGATGACGGACAGGCCAGATAAATAGTGGTTACTTCTGTTGAAGCAGCATATCCTGATTCCTTTCCAGCATGTTTTAAGTCCCTAATCCTATCCTCCTCATCTGATACTTCCCCTGACCTGTCCAAGTATTATTTCAAACAACATGGGAATTATACCACAACCTAAATGTCAGCCGCATTATATATGAGAGGAGAGAGTGCCGGGGACAGACAGATGGGAGATGAATAGATGCAGGAGTTGAAGCATAACGGCACAGTAATAGTCTACCCCCATACCAGAATGATCTGATATTATGTTTATTTCCCTATCAGAGGGAAGAAGGGAGGGTGTGTATTTGTTAGACCTCCGCTCTCGGCGAATGTGACTTCATCGGAAACAGTGTTGCTCTTACCGGTTACGCGTTTTCAGTGGAAACTCAATGTACCTGTGCTGCCAGGTTCTTGGAAAAGCAATGTTTTGAAAAGCTAGGCTGCACAGTATGTAAGGCTGGAGCAGAGTTATTGTACCGCCTCGTATCCAAAAGCATACTCTGACAAGATAGTGATTGGCATTAAATGTCATTATACCTTGTGTGACTGTACCTGACACCCGTGGCTTTTTTCCTGGAAGAAGTTGCATGCTTATTTACTGTAAACTGCTGCGCTGCAAAATTCATCACCTGCTAGCAAAGGTTCAGACTTACTGGCCAGAAGCTTGTTTTTTTCATCTCTTACTCTGCAACTGATCTTTTAGTGCATGACCTTGCACATTTTAGTATTCAACAATGTGCTAAAGATGGAGCTTATTTTTCAATGCAAATGCTTCAGATATAAAAAAAAAATCTTATACAAACAGCACGTGTTCAGTTTGTCTGTGACAAAGTCACTGAAATCGAGTTAACTTGTGTGTCATTGGTGACTTTGTGCAACTTGGAGGATTTTTCATAATCTTACTCAAGTGGCTCTCTCAGATTTACCCAGCAATCATAACCTATTGGATGCATATTTCCTATTATCATCTAGTTAATCTCTCAGCAGGGCAAGGAAAATCATTCTCCAAATGTATTTCATTAGTAATGTTTGCTCACTAATAATAACAATTGTTGTTGTTGGTGACGGGATCGTCTTGTGTGCTAAGATTACGACGTGTGCTTCCAGGAGGGCAACACATTATAATCTGATATTATATAGTTAATTTGGTATTATAATGATACAAAATCTTTAAAATATGCAGGTTAATGAAAATTGCATCCAGCATTCAAGGTTTATTAGCCTTTATTATTCTCCACAAAAGTCATTATATGTGGAAAAGCTACCCTTTAATGACTATAGCAGTGCCACAATCTCACAAAAAGTCTTAAAAATATTTCAAATGAATCAACAGGTAATCATGTGGGGTTTTTTTCCCCTAATATATGTGTAATTTGAAAGATGTGCTTTAAACTATCATAGATGGGGGGGGGGGTTTAGGTTGTTTTTTTTTTGTAATCAGAGTGCTGTAATTATATTTCCGTTTCTTCTGATCCCCATTTCCTAAAAGCACAAGATGGAGAATTGCAAAATCATTTTTCATCCCACTCTATTTTCAGATAGAAACGGGAAGAAAAAAAAAAGACAGAGAATTCGGCCTTATTCCTTTTATTACCGGGTTATTGCAGCTTTAAATCCCAGCGGTTGCTAAGTAGTGAGTGCCCCCGTGCTCCCCTAATGGGTCTGATTTGGTATTCCTCTCTGATGCCAGGTCTTATTTTTGTATGCGAGACAAAGTGTTTTGATGGAGGGTGATTGCTGAAACGGCTGCGTCTACCAAAAGCCAAAAGCTTTTTCTTTTTTTTCTTTTTTTTTGGTGAGAGGGAAAGAGAGAGTTTATGGCCTTTTGCAGTACAGTACACTGTGTTCCCTCTGCTCAAAAACAAGAACACAGTCAATTGAATTTTGGATTCGCTTCATCATCCCTCCCTCCTCCCAGCAGCTTTGTTGTCGGAGAGCTGTGTGTGTGTGTGTGTGTGTGTGTGTGTGTGTGTGTGTGTGTGTGTGTGTGTGTGAGAGAGAGAGAGAGATGTGCTTGTTGCTTATATTTGGTATGTGTGTTTGTGTGTATGTGTGTAGGGTTCTCACTGACAAAATAGAGTGCATTGCTTAAAGGGACTAAAAAAAGGATCAGGTGGAATTGCTTAGTCTAGTCTTTAGGTATACTAGGATCCTTCTTTTTTTTTCTTCATAGTAGGAACGTGCTGAACACAGTCATAGGGCACAGAACAACAGACGGCAGAGCTGATAGTACTTGTTCCACTTGCACTTATCTGGACAGAAATGATGTTCGAGGGCACCTGCCGGTCACAGTTAACTATTATGGAAGGATCTTCTTGGTCCTGCTATATTACAGCAAGCTGGAAATGAATTTACCAGAGTTGAGTCATATCAAAAATGTTTAGTATGGAACTTATAGACACCACATTTATTTAATATTTTTCAATCATATATATTGTACCAGGCGGCATGGTGGTGGAGTGGTTAGCGCAGTCCCCTCACAGCAAGAAGGTCCTGGGTTCGAGCCCTGGGGTAGTCCAACCTTGGTGGGTCATCCCAGGTCATCTTCTGTGTGGAGTTTGCATGTTCTCCCTGTGTCTGCGTGGGTTTCCTCCGGGGGCTCTGGTTTCCTTCCACAGTCCAGAGACATGTAGGTCGTAGGTCAGGTGAATCAGCCGTACTATATTGCCCCTAGGTGTGAATATGAGAGTGTGTGTGTGTGTGTGTGTGTGTGTGTGTGTGTGTGTGTGTCTCAGCCCTGTGATGGCCTGGCGGCCTGTCCAGGGTGTCTCCCCGCCTGCCACCCAGTGACTGCTGGGATAGGCTCCAGCATCCCCGTGACCCTGAGAGCAGGATAAGCGATTCAGATAATTGATGGATGGATACATTGTACCTCAAGATGTGTGTCAATTATAAAGCTGTATAATTGTATGATTTTTTAATTATTTATTTTTTTTGCTAGTGGATCCCAAAATCAATTATCTTTCATGAACCTGCAATAGTTCAACTATTAACCGCTCATGCCAAAGGGAAGGCACTGTATTGTGTAAGTTGGTAAAAACACTGGTAGTCACCTTTGGCAGGGGGTGATGTAACACTAGTGACAAGTGTGAAGGCCATTCTGCCTATCAGAAGTCCTGTAAAACCCCCATCCAGCCCATAGTCACCAATAAACTGTTATCCATAAACATTAATAGCCAGACCAGAGAAAGCTGGCCGGGCTCTAGATGACGGTGCAGAAATGAACCATTAGCTGCCGTCTCATTTTGAATTGTTGAATTATTCAGTCAAGACGGTGAAACGCACAACCCTAGATAGGATCAAATCTCTTTATTATTGGCAAATTCTAAAATTATGCCTATCGATCTGGCAACAACTGCAAATGCCCCTTGCTCCGTTGACTCTTGGCTTAAAAGACACTGTCCTGGTCCCTTCGCATTGATAAAAGCAATGACCTGAAAGTAGTTGTGTGTGTGTGTGTGTATGCGTACCCTTGCACGTGTGTCTGTGTTAATGAAAACATCTGGAGGGGGCTGAGATTGTAAATGTGCATGTGTTTTTCATGTGTGGGGTCATACGAATGTATTAAAAACGGCTCCTTTCAAAAGTGTGGTGCCAATGTGAGAGGTGGGTTGTACAGAGGGGGGAGATATGGTTGTGAGAGCAGGAGGCTAAATTTAAATCGTAATTGGCCGACTTCCACAAGCTCGCGGGCATTTTAATGAGTCATAATAACTTCATTTAAAACCAGCTGAGCAGAAAATAGATTGGAGAGGAGCCTGTGGCTAGTATGGATTTGTGTTCTTTTGTGTGTGTGTGTGTGTGTGTGTGTGTGTGTGTGTGTGTGTGTGTGTGTGTGTGTGTGTGTGTTTTACAGTTGAGCCCAATACACACACACCTACACACACAATTTGGTGACTGAGTGGTGCAACATTTATCCAGGACAGCACATATTCATGCGTTATGTTTATTTTCATGGAGTGAGTGTTTTGTGTGTGTTTGGGATTGGGTAGTAAACCACTTTCCCATCATACTGTGCTAAAGAACAATTGTTCTGACACCACAGCCAATTTTTATGGGGTGTTTACGGTAATTACTGTAAGACGTTGGATCAGACAGAATGAACAATGCAATGCAGAAGGAAGGTAAAATGTCAAAATTGAAATTTAGCACTAGCAGCTTTGTACGCATTAGTGTTGAATTTGAAAATTAGCAAGTAGATATTTGAACATAAAGTTCATCACTGTGTATCACACTTAGTCGTTAAAATGTAAAAACAGATGGACCACTCAATTTACACTTATTTTAAGAGAGGTCTTTTGAGCAAAGTGCAGAATCTTATGTTTTTTTTATGTGTTGCAAGCTGCAGATGGCCAGATGATTTGAATTGTGAAAAAAAATTTTCTCAAAAAAACGTTTCCTCACTTCCAGTTTTAGCAATGACAGATTTATTAGGTGTTTATAGATATTTCCCATTTGAATAGTGTGTCCAAATTCACATGTATTATACGGTTGCTAGCTAAGACAGCTAAATTTATGTTTTTGCCAGCAGCCATACCAACATGTACCCTGGCTCTGCCGATTGACGGGAGCTAAGACGGTATGGGCTTGGCTAGTACTTGGATGGGAGACCTCCCGGGAAAACTGAGTTGCTGCTGGAAGTGGTGTTGGTGGGCCAGTAGGGGGCAGTTTCACCTCTGGTCCAAAAAAAAAAATCCCAATGCCCCAGTGCAGTGATAGGGACACTGTGCTGTAGGAGATGCCGTCCTTTGGATGAGATGTTAAACTGAGGTCCTGACTCACAGTGATCATTAAAGATCTCATGGTACTTATCGCAAAGAGAAGGGGGTTCCCCCGTGTCCAGGCAAAATTCCCAACCTGGCTCTCTCCATCTGGCCACCTAATCATCCCCCCCATATAATTCACTCAGTGAATCCTCCCTCTGCACCTCAAGCTGATGTGTGGTGAGCGTTCTGGTGCAAAATGGCTGCTGTGCATCACCTAGGTGGGTGCTACACATTGGTGGTGGTTGAGGTGAGTTTCCCCCCTTCAATGTAAAGGGCTTTGTCTAGATAAAGCACTATATAAATGTAATCCATTATTATGTCAGTCTTTTTAAACCTTTTTTCACATATTTAAAATGTTGTTATATCACGTTTCAAAACTGGCTTCGCTTACTAGACAGACAGATTTGAAAACCTTGTCTTAAAGTACTAGCTAAGCTATTACAGATTATTTGAGTCTACTTGGTGAGCTTAAAGGTGTTTAACAGAACTGAAGAAAATGTAAGTCACTAGGCACATACCGTAAACATTAAGATTGTATAAGAATCTATTTTTCTATGCAGTAATTATTAATATTAATAGATTATTCGTATGGTTGTACAGCAAGTCTAAGCTGAATCAGGTAAGGAAGCCAACACAATTCCCACTTGAGCAACATCACCATCAGCAGATGCAGTAGCTGTTGAAGAAGTGCACAGATGCTAGCTCTTCCACAAAGGTTTCTGACAAATTGCTGTTCCATAGCAATGAATGGGAGGCAGAGAGCTGGGAGAAAGAAGACAAGAAAGAACAGGAAAGACTGTTCTGCATGGTGAAGCCCAAGGATCAAGGTAGCAAAAGCCAGGTAGCCACACTAGTCAGGACTTTGGCTTCTTCTTTTGGGGCTCTCATTTGGAGGGACAAATGATTCTCTACCAGGTTCAAAGCTACAGCCAATAGAAATGGGTTTTATTTCCTTTTTTTTCAGTTACTGGTGCTGAAACGATACTTTTTTTTAAAAAAGTGCCAGAGCCTAAACGATGCCTGAAATAGCATCTACTGTCACATATTGTTGACAGAGCGAGTGAACATGAAGCGAAGTCATGCCGTGGGTCACAGGCGAGCGCACAAACTGATGTTTCTGTTGCCTGTACTTTCCATTTCGTAGCACCAGAGGGCAATGAAAAACAGCAACTGGATATTTCAGTCGGTGGCGCAGGTATTTTATGTTGGCACCAAAATCTCCATTGTGTTTCAGTCCAGTAGGTATCACTTGTATGGGAACCAGTGCGATAGTGGTACCGAGATTCAGTAGCCAACCCTAACAGTCAAGATGGAGGGCTTGTGACACTGGCACTTATTGCTTCAACAATACTGACAAAGAAACTGTTCCAGTTTAACCTGCTTAGCGGTTTCAGTGGTGTTCAGAAACCCTTGGTTGCAGCCAGAACCTTTAGAAGCTGAAGGGCTGCTGTGCACATAAGAAGGGATGGCCTGTATTCTTGTGGGTGAAGCCAATACTAGTGTCCTGCCAGCATCAGAGTAAGCCAATCCAAGAAATCCATCTTCATCAGGTAGCCTCCTAGTCGGCACTGGAGGATGCCAACTGATGCTGAGCCATAAGCCCCTCTCCATGGTAAGCAGAGGTTTGGGTTAAGTTCCATCTGCAAGCTTTCCCTGAACCTGCTGACCCATATATATTTGAATGAGGTTAATTTGGTGAATGCGCACCTTGTTGACCATCTCAACATCTCCTGGCTCCCACTGTCTTCTGACCAATGCTTGATTCCCTCTACTTGATTCCCTCTGCATTGTCACAGAGGTCTGGAGGATTGAGTTTTTTTTTTTTCCTGTCATTCAGTTTTATGTCCAGAAAACACATGGATATGGTCACGTCAGCCTTTCCAGGTTTAAAAAAAGAAAGTGTTTCGCTGTGGGAATTGTTTAAATTGTTGCTTAGAAGCCAGTCGTAATTTGCAATGCAAAATGTGCTGAAGTTATGATAATATATATGATAATAGTAGCAAAAGTATTGTGTTTTGATATTAAAGCACATCATTTGAGAGTGTTTGAGTGCTCCTGTAATGCCGGGATCAGACTACACGATTTCAGCCTGACTTTGACACGAGTTTGAGGTCGCTGACAGATTTCCAGCATTGGGCCCAATGAACGATGAACGGGCGTCTTTACCCTGTGTAGTGTGACATAATCAAAGAGCAGCGATGTGGGACGTCCCACAACATCCCGACGAAAAGTCTTGAATGTCAGAATTTTTTTGTAATTTCCTGCCTAGTCTGACAGCTCCTACGACGTGTTCCTTGACATTGACCAATAGGATGATAGTGCTCTCTTGTGCACATATCTAAACATGGCAAAGAGAAAGTGGTGCTGCTGCTGTCAGGTGGAATGACGACACCGAGGAAAGGTTTGTTGAGCGGTGGCAACAAAATACCCTGCCTTTTTGAGGTTTCCTCGAGGGAGGACTGTGACTGAGTCAAAAAAGATAGGCTAAATGTTGGCAAGAAAAAACAGATGCACTTCAGCAACCCAGTGAGTAACTGGTTAAGCTATGCTAGGTTATCATTCCCAGTAGCACCAGCCACAACAGCATCCGCAACCCCTTTTTCTTTCTTTTTTGTTTCGGAATACAAGACTGCCAGCATCACACGTAGCGTCTCTGTAGCCATGATTGACAATTTCTTGACCCTCCTCCCCGATGACCTATGAACTTGTGCAAGATCGTGAAAGACGGCATACGATGATTGGTCAGGGTCATACGTGTAGTATTGCCAGTCTCTCGGCCGAGACGCTGCAAGAATATATGCCACTATAATTGACTAATCTGAGACGGTGATCATCGTCAAAGCCAAAAATATTGTGTAGTCTCATCCCAGCTTAAATGAAAGAATATTTAGCATGTGTGCGTGCATATATGTACTTAATGTTATCCATTGCTGGCATGTAGTTTTGTAATTCGGGACAGCGCTAATGCGTTAAATGTAGCTGTGAAGGTATCTGGCAAGCACCCGGCTGCTAAACACTTGGTTACCAACATGTCACATAATCGTTTTTCTTTCTTTGGCAGTGCTCTTTGTTACCAACCTTGACTCTCAGTGGGTCATACTGGTCAGTGAAGAGTTTTTCAACCAGGTCAACATGTCCAACCTTTTCCAGGGCATAACTACTGTTCCTATTCTGCTTAAAAAGACACAAAATTCTCTGGTATTAAGCCCAACAGCAAAACGTTGTTCTCGTAATGACATAACGATGTCTAATTCATTGCAGTGGCAGTTAAATTTTCGCTGCCACTTGTCCTTCCTGAAATCAGCATCTGCTATGCAACAGCATTTGTAGAAAAACAGTTCCCAGCCAATCAAATCTGACCACTTTTTTATTGTATTGTGACAGTCCTTGTAATTTAAGCAGGCTTTACGTGACAGTGGACAATCACACACTCGTGTGTCACATTTTATGTACAATTGTCCCACTGTCCGGTTTTGGCCCAGTGATGCTCAGTGGTAAAATGCATGGCTGTATTGTTTTACTTTTGGTATGCCAATGGCATCCAAATGTCAAACTACTTGCCATCAGTCCTGGCAGAGTTTCGTTTCTTATCTTAAACATTCAGATTATATGACAACCAAATGAATAATATCATGTATTTGGTTGTTTGTGTAAAATAGAAAAAAAAATTTCGACACAGTTTTGACAAGTTTTATTTTGACATTTTTAAGTGATGTTCTGTGGCATACCACAAGGGTGTTTGAATGTGAGAATTGCCAAGGATCTCGATTTCATTTTGTAAATTGCACGAGGTCTAGTTTTTGTTACAGTGCCAATTGGGAAAGGGATACCATGATTTGTTTGCGACATAAATGTTAATGAAAGTAAATATTCTCTCAGGCACAACCTTTTTATTGCATTATGTAAGTTGGCCAATAGCTCTGGGAAACTTTTAGATCAATTTCGCAGCACAGATTAGAAGGCTATGAATCCCATTTACGGAAGAGCTCCCTCATGAAATGCTCTTTGAAACTTTTATATTTTTGGATGTAGAGAGAAATGAACCCAGCAAAGCAACGATCTGCCGACAGCACTTTCATGTGGGGGGGGGGGGAGAGGCGGACACAAGAGAAAGCAAAAGGAGATAGAGCGAGTGAGGGGTATGAAGAGAGAGAGGGAGAGAGGGAGAGAGAAGATAAAAGCACTCCCAAAGCCATCTGGAAGTAGCCAGGACACACAAGGATTGCTTTTATGCTGCTAATTCCACTGGGATGTGCAGCATAAAAGCGAAGCATAGATATTGTGTTATAACTGTTGAAAACAACCACGTTGCCCTGGAATACTAATTTTGGCGGTCAGAAGAAAAGAAAAAAAACTATTTCAATTTGGGAGTAAACAGGCTTTTTGGAAGGCCCTTTCAGTGGACTTTTCTCAGCGGATAGGCTGTGCTGTTGTTTTATGCATTGATATGGACCTACAGGTTGACTACCTTACAGATACTTCCAGAGGCACTGTATGGAGACTTGCAGCCTGTACTTGGAAGGCTATTTTTGGTGTTTCACACAGGGAGCCATACCTAGAGGGGCATGAGGGGGTAAAAAGCCTAGATAGAAAAGCAACAAAGAGAGGACAGACGAACTCTTTGAACCATACAGTCGTCGTTTGGCCTCTTTTTGCCTCAGCTGATTGAACACCCCCCACACACTACCCACACATGTTGCCGCCACTGCCTCCCACACCACGAGACACACATGCAAACACATGTTTCACTCTTCTTGGCTGCTGGCCAGGAGCTGTCATTGCTGTTACAGCATGAGTTGTGCTATATCTATATCTCAGGTTGTTTGACGCTCCCGCAGACGGCAATGCAAAGCGGACCCCACAGGGCAAAGCAGCAGCCATTCTTGAAAAGCAGATCTGAGCACGATGAACAATAGCGAGTGACTTACCTGCTAATGGCTAGTTACTCTTGGACTTTTCCAGATCATTTTTAAAAGCTTGTTTGTTCTTATCCCACCTTTTCTTTTTTTTTTTAACATTAGTCATTGAAAGAGATTTTAGCTTAGACACCTTTTTTTTTTTTTTAAAAAACCCCAACAAATTGCTTAATGGAAAAACGCTAGGAACCTCCGTATGTGTCACTTGGCAGACATAAAGGTCTTGATGACCACAAGTTCTCAAAATAAAAGGTATTTTGAGGTCAGAGTATGCCTTTAAATAGCAGGGCTTGGGAGATTTACCTCATTTGTCTGATTTCCCCGTTTGAAGTCATCACCACTTAAATTTTATATGAAAGTTTTAACAGGCAGGGAAAAAAAGAATTTTGGAAAGGAGCAAAATAAACAAGTATTTAAATCAATGCACCTGAGTGCAATAAAAAAAAACTGCATGTTTCAAGTATTTCCTGTTGTTTTTTCCATTTAGATCGCCATCATCTGCAGCCTCAGCCATTGTCTTCATTTGTTTCTATTAACTCTTAATATCCCTTTTCCAGAGTTGAGCTCTCCCACATAAGTAAACACAGACTCTGTCTGTTTGGTTATCATTTTTATAGCTAATATCTAATAACTGATTGATTGTTGTGGCATTATATAAAGCCACCTCGTTGGTACTAGAAAAGCTTCAGTGATTGTGGATTTGAAAGTTACCGTCCCGACTTTCAGTGTGCAGTTTATTTATTTAGTGTGTGTGGGGGGGGTATTTATTTATTCCATTATTTGTCAAGCTTTGCCGCCAGAATTGAATCCCTATTAGCTTTCAATTTATAATCCCAGTGTCTAATTCCCCGCCGAAGTTATCACCCTCGCCTAGTTTTCCATCCTCTTTTTCCCCATTTTACTTTCCCAGAGATCATTGTATTCCCTGCTTCCCACTTCTTCACCTCCCCCTCGGGCCCTGTGTCTCCAGCCTTAATAAACTTCAGCATTGCCTTTGACAATGTGTGACTTGAAAGCAGGAAATAATGGGCCCTAAACACTAAATCTTTACAGGTTATTGACCTGCAGAAAGAGAGGGAGAGTGGGGCAGGAGGCACAGTGTGTGTACGGCTGCATAAAGTTTTGCCATTTAGTCCGACGTTGCAGAGGAAGGGAAGAGGGGAAAAACGGGATAGGAATAATTAGGATATGGAGAAGAGGGAGAGACTTAAAAAAGCCTCATACAGTAGTCATTAGTTTCCACAGCCTCTGACGACGAAACTCGTGCTTGCAGGAAGCCGGACGTAGACCCCGTGCTATGACTCTGTGGCAGTTAACTGTGACCGCTGCTGTAAGAAAAACACCGCGGTACGTAGGTACAACGTCTGGATCCAGCTCAAGAGCAGTCACCTTAAACCTCAAACCGTTACGACCACCACCACACCCAGGGGGGGGGGGGGATGACAGGCCAAACGAGTTTCTCTGCCCTGCTCTGCCAGCCGCCCTATCCCTTTTTCTTTTTGGCTATAAATGCATTTATAGCACTGTAAAGAGGATGTCAATTGCTGGATTCCCAGCAGCAGGCCTGGCAACAGTCTGCGGTGGTCGCAGGGGTGAGGGTTCAACTCCTGGTCAGGAGCTCAGGTTTGTCTCCCTCCCTCCCTCCCTCTCCCTCTCTCCTGCCCCCTCACCCCCTAAAGCTCATGTACAGAATTAGACTATCGGCCTAACATGTACACACGTCAGTCACCTCCGAATGTTGTCTTTACGCACTGTTATGTCCCCAGACGGGATCTTCGATGAGATAGTTTGTGTCACGGTTATTGGTTTGGTAAAGGAGAGGAGTCTGAATGGAGCTACGTTGCTCTGCTGCAGCCGAGAGGAGGAGACGGACGGTTTTCAACCCTGACGGGGCTTCAACGGGAATGTTCACTAGCTGTGTAAATATAACGGAGGCTCATCAGAGATGATGTATGAAAGACATATACGATTGACGTTATGATACTGTCGGGAAATGTTGAGGTCTTCTGGAAGAAAAAAAAAAGAGCAGTTTGTTGGTCAGACGTACAATTGGGTGTGATATGTGAGGAAATGGAGGCGCAGCACGTCCACATACCTGACTTGCTATAATATGACTATCATATAGTAGGGCTGCATGATGCCGTGCGGGAACATTTTAGTTTATCTGCTAGCTGCTGGCTCCTGGAAGTCGGTTTGGATTAAAGCACCTGCTGGAAGAGTGTGTGTAATATTGCTTTAGGCTGTGAATGTCACCAGTGTTCTGCTGTGATGTCAGGTTTTCACGAATGCACTCGAACATGTTTTGTGGTTGGTGGTTCAGAGGTGCCAGGGGCACTGTATACAGGCAGTTAGCGTTGGTTATATCGAGATAGCTACCGTGACTGGCTGTTCTAGGTCAACGCTTAACCCTCCTCGGGTTTACTGGTGCAGAGTTCACCGCTTCTTCCTCGAAGAATTTAGCACGAGACCTTTCGGCACACCTCAGAACATCTGACTGTAATTCAGATTTGGTCTCAACTCTGCTGCAATCTCTGCAAGCCCTTTTCTTTTTTTTTCTCCTTCTTCTAAAAATAGACTTGGGTACACTAAAAATATAAAAGTATAGTTTCCTCAGAGTCCAGAGGGTCACTCATTTTGTAATTTGAGACGAAAGGACCCCACCACCGACAGCCGAATAAGCCCAACTAGCATCTATTAATTCCAGGCCCCGGGGCCCGTGAGAAAGGGTCCACTTTGGCACTTTGGAATAACCTAAACTCACTTCCTGCCACTTCACACCAGGAGAGCCCCGGGTGGTTCCTCTTTGCGTCCAGCTCTTGTTTCCTTCCTTGCTCTGCTTAACACACGTGCATGTGTACACACACACACACACACACACACACACACACGCACACACGCACGCACGCATGCACAAACATATACATGCGAAGGACTTTAAGAGGCCTTTGTGTCCGGCAGCTACCATGGCCTGCAGGAGCACACGGATACATGTCAAGGCCTCGTTTTATTCTCTTTTCTGAAAACAGAGGGGGGTGGAAAGAAAAGCTGAAAACACATGGCACCTTTCACCTCCAGGGGCAGCCAAGGAGGAGGAGAGCGCAGGGGGGAGTGGAGGGGTCGGGGGTGTTTTGAAACATTTGGTCAGTGTCTGGCACCAACAGTGTAATTGCTGTCCATACTGGCAGTCGGGTTGTTGGACAGATATATTGTAAGTGAGTGTGTGTGTGTGTGTGTGTGTGTGTGTGTGTGTGTGTGTGTGTGCGCGCATGTGCATGCGCACATATGAGTGCTCGCATGTGTATGTGTTGGTTTTCTTCAGCCCTCAGCGTGTGTGTTGACACAATGCCGGGTCCAAGCACTGAACTAGGTCCATCTATCGCCAAGAGAGTTCAAATGAAAGGCGAGGAAGAGAGGGAGACCAAGAAAGGAGGGATGAGTTGCTGGACTGGGAGCCCCTGCCCTCCTTTTAGGTCAAGAACTCTGAAAATGCATTCACTGTGCAGAAAAAGTAAGGCGAGAGAGGGAAGGAGAAACTTGGAATAGAAAAGTGAAAGATGGTCTTGGACCCTACTTGACAAACAAATTGGTCTGAAGCCAAAATGGATTAAGGGGTTGAACTGGGGAAATAAATAAATAAAGATTAAACTGAAAGAAAAGAATAGGAGTGACTGTTGGTACAATGGGAGCTCATCCGTTTTGAAGGGGTTGAATTTAGAACCTTTATGTGGAAGTGCCGTGTGTGTGTGTGTGTGTGTGTGTGTGTGTGTGTGTGTGTGTGTGTGTGTGTGTGTGTGTGTGTGTGTGTGTGTGTGTGTGTGCGCGCGCCTTTGCACGCTCTGCAAGTCAATATTTGTCTGCTTTGCCACGTCCCTAGACATCCC
Source organism: Lampris incognitus (assembly GCF_029633865.1). Classification (NCBI taxonomy): domain Eukaryota; kingdom Metazoa; phylum Chordata; class Actinopteri; order Lampriformes; family Lampridae; genus Lampris; species Lampris incognitus. Next base: position 23,137,109 of record NC_079218.1, read on the forward strand.
ATTCGGTGCAACAGACCGTAAAGCTGTCAAATGCGACCTGAATATTCTCTGTCTTCATCTGTTTCTCTGTCTCCCCCCCCCCCCTCTCTCGCTCTCTCTCGCTCTCCTTCTTTTTCCCTTTGATTTCCTTTTCCTCTCTGTCGATAAGAATATCATTGGGACTGAACATGTTCCCGTGCTTTCGATGGCTTGTCATTTTTTTTTCGCGCAAAAAAAGAGATTATCTACAGCTGTCTTATCTACAGCAGTGTGTTTGCTCTCACTATGAAGACAGTTCTGTGTGTGTGTGTGTGTGTGTGTGTGTGTGTGTGTGTGCGTGCACACCTATGTCTTCCTGACAGTCGCAAGGACCAACACACAACACGTCTTCTATAGGTGCCGCGGTGCCATCTGTCTGTGTGCCACATGCAGCTGATTCATGTGTGCCCGTGTGCCACCGGTGTGCTCGCCGCGCTGGCGAGGATGCGAGTGTGTGTCGTCTGCACGTTGAGGCTGAGACCCTGTGCGTTTTGTGTCGGGTTGCAAACGGGCTGTCGCGTCGCAAACGGGAGTGCAAATGTCCGTGCATGCAGGAGTGGTGTTATAATCACACTGTTGCCTCTCATCCCCTGTTTGCATGCGTGTGTGTGTGTGTGTGTGTGTGTGTGTGTGTGTGTGTGTGTGTGTGAGTGAGTGAGTGAGTGAGTGAGTGAGTGAGATAGAAACGATGGCGCCCGTGCCCAGTGTTGGGTTTATTTTTTTTTTCCTATATTTTGAGATGAACCCTGGCACGGGCCCAGAGTTTCTTGAGCCTTGATAAAAACGTGCTGGGAGCGCGGCAGTACACACTTACCCAAGCATAAGGTACAAGCAGTGCTAGGTAGGGCCTGTCCTTTTCAATTGGCAGCCTTTGTGCTGTTCCACGACTGATAAGAGGCAGGTGTAAATAAAATTGTACAGTACGGCTCGTTATAATGCTGAAGGTAAAGAGATGGAGGGGGCTGTGGTGTCTACGCTCATTGTTCTGACTGTGTTTGTGTGTGTCTGTGTGTTTATGGATTTTTGCTGGTTTTCGGTACTGAGTGTACTATCTTACGTAAGCCATTTATGTAGGCTCAGTGAACAGCCAGTCTGTTTTTGTTGGTTACTGTGTTTGTCTGCCTGAGTAGCCTCCCTCCCTTCCTCCGTCTGTCACTCTCTCTCTCTCTCTGACTCTCTCTCCCCTGATCTGTTTGTCTGCCTCTGTCTTTCTCTCTCTCTCTCTCTCTCTCTCTCTCTCTCTCTCTCTCTCTCTCTCTGACTCTCTCTACCCTGATCTGTTTGTCTGCCTCTGTCTTTCTCTCTCTCTCTCTCTCTCTCTCTCTCTCTCTCTCTCTCTCTCTCTCTCTCTCTCTCTCTCTCTCTCTCTCTCTATCTCTCTCTCTTGCTCACCCCCCCCCAGCCTGTTGTCACTGCTGAAACCATTTAGTAGGATATCAGTCTGTCATCAACAGATACTTTGTAATTAGCCTTCTAATTTACAATTTATACTAATGCTGAGAGCAATCAGAATCCAGCCACTTGTGGCACCTTCCTGGGCAAATATGTATGCACTGAGGAGGGTATTATCAAAATGCCACTGCCACTGTGAAGCTATCCATCTGTTGCACTGGGAAATTTTGAAAATTGCATTGTGTCCTATTCTGCTAAAGCCCCTCTGTCTCTGACCCCCCCCCCCCCAAGCAAATGACTATTTCATAAGTAGATTCAAATTAAGGTTCATAGATCATATTTGCTAAATGTGTTTATAGTTCACGGGGGCATGGTGGCGCAGTGGTTAGCGTGGTCGCCTCACAGCAAGAAGGTCCTGGGTTCTAGCCCCGGGTAGTCCAACCTTGGTGGGTCGTCCTGGGTCGTCCTCTGTGTGGAGTTTGCATGTTCTCCCCGTGTCTGTGTGGGTTTTCTCCGGGGGCTCCGGTTTCCTCCCACAGTCCAAAGACATGTAAGTCAGATGAATTGGCCATACTAGATTGTCCCTAGGAATGTGTGTGTGTGTGTGTGTGTGTCTGCCCTGTGATAGCTTGGCAGCCTGTCCAGGGCGTCTCCTCACCAGCCGCCCAGTGACTGCTGGAATAGGCTCCAGCACCCCCACGACCCTGAGAGCAGGATAAGCGGTTAAGACAATGGATGGATGGAGTTCACCTAATGTGGCAATTTTTCTGAAAGCATGTCTTCACGATCTGTGTTTTGGTTTGTTTGTTCTGTATTTCAGGTTAAGTCAGGGGTTTTCTCTTGGATAATATGTGTGGTGTGTCGATGACAATACAACAGTGTTCTGTGTTATTTGGACAGCACTGATATACTGGAATTTATATGAGCATTGCAAAAGACTTGCCCTCAGGTGGAGGGGCTGATGTACACTAGGGCTGTGTTGTAGCTGTATTTGCCGGAGTGTGATGACTTACACAGACATTTGGCGGTAAGGTGGCCCAGTGGTTAGCACTGTGGCCTCACAACAAGAAGGTCCTGGGTTCGAACCCCAGGCCACCCCAGTTCCTTTCTGTGTGGAGTTTGCATGTTCTCCCCGCATTTGTGTGGGTTTCCTCCGGGTGCTCCGGTTTCCTCCCACCATCAAAAAGACATGCATGTTAGGGTTAATACTCCTGTCTGTGCCCCTGAGCAAGGCAATGGAGAGAAGAACTGCAGTTGGTCCCCGGTTGGTGCAGCTGCCCGCTGTTCCTAGCTGCACAGCTAGGATGGGTTAAATGCAGGGGATGAATTTCCCCATAGGGGTTAATAAAATATATAATTAGATGAATTGTGTGTTTTGTGCAACAGACATGATAGACTCTTTGGGTGGCTGGCTTCAGCATAGTTTTTGATTTTCCTGTCAGTTACTAAAATGACAGTAGATTTTGGTTATTATAAATTAATTACTTTATTTCATTCAATGAATAATAAGTTCAAATTATTTGACTACTGGGCCAGCTTCCTCTTCTGGTTGTTTTTTTTTTGTGGTTTTTTTTGCCTGCCTTTACTCGACATTTCAAGATGTCTATGATTTCCACTGTGTATTAGTTTTTGTTTTGTTTTTTCACATACTATCCTTAATCGATGTGAGCAGCAAGCTGATTTTCTGGCATATATAGAACATTTTGACAATGTGTGGCACGGGACAGTTGGGTTTAGCTTCTGAAATTGCCCAAATAACAGGCTGATATAAAAAGAGCACGGCAGTTTTTGCATTTTATGTAGGACTTCTGCGTTTGGGAGCTCCAGGATCGACATGGTGCCCGATTTTGCACAAAAGCACACAGGTTGGCTAACTCTTAAAATGTTGGATTCTGCATAATGTCTTTGATAAAAGATTCTGTTTAGTCTGCTTCACCCTGAAGAGAGACATCTGTTGCAAGTCCAGCATAAGCAATCTGTGCAAGTATTGTGGAACAGTGTGTGTCAAAACTCCAGATCCAAGTATGCAATAACCCCCCCCCCAAAAAATATTTAGTCTTTGACAAGAACTATTATGGAGAGGCAGCATTGATTTTTCCTAAAACAAATGGGGCCTTTTCCTCTCTTTCCCTGTTAAACCACATCTTTTGCTGAATGAGAATAACTTCTGAACGCCTGCTTGCTTTATGAGATCACATCAGAGGCCGAGCTTTATGATGCGAGTGTGTGGTAGTCATGGTGCACGTGCTTGAGTGTGTGCGTGCTTCTATATTTGTGTGTGTGTGGGAGTGGGGGGGTTCGGGGGCTGCAAAGCTGGTGCTCTCTGACTGCCCACATTCAGTCACATACTGGCTTGTAAATATAAACACGTGCTGATGCACATTTGTCTGTGTTGAGCATGTCTACAAACACATCACAGCAAACATCCTCCTTTGTAGTGGCCTGAAATAATGCCCCCGAAGGGGTATACCTCCAGTGTAGACAAATCGTGCCAGACCATTTAATCTCCCCCTGCATCATGTGACTTTTTAAGAGCTTCTAGGATGCAGTAGGACAGTCTTTGCTCATCTGATCCAGTGAATAAGCAATTTGCTTTGGACAGGTTTAGCAAAGCAGACCTAGGTGGCACACAGAGTATGTGCAAACCTCAAAACAGTGTGTGTGCACACAGGCGTGTGCATGTGTGTGATTGTGTGCTCATGTGCGTGCATGCGTGCATGCGTGGTGTGAAACCAACACAGTACATTGAGTCTCCTTTATCCTTCAGAGGCAATGTGCAACCACAAGTTCATCTACATAAAAAAATATGAAACTGACAGAGCCTAAAATGGCCTGGGGTGATGATGTAGTGATGCAACTTTCAACAGTTATGACAAAACGGAGGAAACCATGTCGATGGAGGGTGTGTAGAGGGAGGTGAAGTCTGCAAGAATTAAAAGGAACTAGTTTTGTATGTATGCCATGCTATTTCAGCATTAATCAAACTTTCGATGCAAAAAAAAACAACCGAAGTTGATTTTTTTCAAACTGATACTACACCTTTTGCAATATTTTTTCTGTTTTTGAATTTTCACCAGCGCTCTTGAAAGTTGATATCAAGATTTTTAAGTTTGATATCTTTATTTGTTTCTGACTGTCTGAAAAGGGGGGGTGGGTGGCAATTTTTAATGTCCTGTGTAAATTCAAAGAAATTGTGCGATATGGCTAGATAATAAATGAAGAAATAAATATTGAATTTTTTTTTAAACATACCATAGTTTTTTTTTTAAAGTGGTTGTTTTATTTTCATTTTAATGTTAGTTGTGTGCTGTATGTTTTGTCCCATGTATTCTTTTTAATTGTAAAGTGTATTAGGACCATGCTGCACAGTGATTCTGCACTTTAAATAAAACTGATTGATTGAATGATTTATAGTTTTGAAATTGGATATCAGGTATTTTAAAGTCGATGTCGAGTTTAATATCTAATGTCAAATTTCAGTATCTATTAAATTAATTGAAACTGTATGTTGAACTGGTTATAAAGCATTTTTATATCAATTTGCAAAATGCATAATTAGGCTTAAAAAAAGTGAATATCAACGCAGATTATGACATGATTTTCAAGTCTATCAAAGGTTCAGATGTCTATCAAGTTATCTTATTAAACTTGAAAAAAATTTGACATGCTTTTTCAGAGAATGTTACATTTCACCACAAGGAACAATTGTGGGTGTGGCAAAATTGCTGATATCCAAATTCACCAAATATAAAATTTCAAAGACATTATCAATTTTTGAAACTTTGACATCACATTTCAGTGTGCAAGGTCAATTTTCAAAAAATCTGATGTCAAGTTTCAAATATATTTTTGATTAAAAAAAAAAAACGTGAGTATGTCATGCTGCTTCACCTGACGTTGCAGCATTGTTGAGTTTAATTACTGATCCTTTCGAGTTCCCATGAGTCCTGGAAAACCACAGAATATTATAGACTAGTTTTTCTGTTATGGAAAGTGCCTGGAAAATGATAAAATTCATCATATATCCTGGAAATATTACTGAGGTCATGCAAAATTATAACATTAGGGCCATTCCCCTCATCACATTTTATTTTTTATAAATCCATATATATATTTTTTTTTTTTTAACATGACGACGCTGGTTGCGTGGCTTGGGTCCTGGACTATTCTGTTGGCGCCTGGACACTGCTTGGCATCCTGTGCATCATATTCTTCATAAATTTTATAAGTCCATCATAATTGTGTTATCCTCTTTCAATGTTGTATTATGTAAATTGTGTAAACACAACATCTTGGGAGAGAGACCCCTCCTCGGTTGATCTCCCTGAGGATTCTTCCTATTTTTTTTCTCCCTGTTAAAGGGGTTTTTTTTTAAGGGAGTTTTTCCTTATCCGATGAGAGGGTCTAAGTACAGTATGTTGTGTTGCTGTTAAGCCCACTGAGGCAAATTTGTAATTTGTGATATTGGGCTATACAAATAAAATTGATTTGATTTGTAAAATTGTATTTTTACCCATTGAGATGGCATATATTTAGCAAAATTTTTCACCGGGATCACATAATTTTTTTTTTGTGGGGGGGGGGGGGGGTTGGGTTTTTTTCCCCCCTTTTTCTCCCCAGTTTTTCCAATTACCCTACTCTTCTGAGCCATCCCAGTTGCTGCTCCACCCCATCTGCCAAGCCAGGGAGGGCTGCAGACTGCTACATGCTTACATGTGGAGTCGCCAGCCGCTTCTTTTCACCTGACAGTGAGGAGTTTCGCCAGGAAGACGTAGCGCATTGGAGGATGACGCTATTCCCCCCCAGTTCCCCCTCCCCCCTGAACAGGCGCCCCACCTGCAGACACGACCAATCGGCTCTGTGCATAACTGTAGTCCACTGATTTCCGGTTTCTACTGCAGCAGTCATACCAGTTTCCTGTTTGTTGGCGTGCGCTATTGACAATGACTTATTTTTCACGTTGCCTCCAAGATTTACCATGGATAAATGTCAATGACATGCACAGAATTTTCGACAAACTTTCACCTTCCCCCATCAGCAAGCGGGTGAAAAGTTTCAAGTTATACATATCAAGTTACATCCACAATTATGAGGATGAGTATCCTCATAGAATAGAAACCAAACCTCATAGAAATCAGAGGTCAGTGGACTACAGTTATGCACAGAGTCGATTGTGTCTGTAGGGACACCCGACCAAGCCGGAGGTAGCACGGGGATTCGAACCAGGATCCCCGTGTTAGTAGGCAACAGAATAGACCACTACGCTACCCAGTACCCCCAGTTGGGGGGGGTTTGTATTTAGTGACCGGCTAAACATCACACGGCCCATTTACAGACTGTTGAGACTTCCACCCATGGTTAATACTGAATGATATGACCTCCTTTGAGCAATGGCTGCCGTGTATATATCTAAGTGAAAAGTCATGGAAACTGATTTCCCTTTGACACCGGTGTCTCTCTAGTTCTGTCTTTGACATGACTTAATTTAAAACAGCGCTACACTCTTCTGCAACAACAGTTGTGAAATGTTTCTGAAAGGGAAACGAAAAGGGAAGTGGCGTTAGTGGCATGTGGCACCTGACCACCCCCCTCTCTCTCTCACACACACACACACACACACACACACACACACACACACACACACACACACACACACACACACACACACACACACACGACTGAACACAGTGGGGTAATGGTTATCACAGCTAAGGGCTGAATCTGTCACAACACAATACGGACCTCCTCACGAATAGAAAAGATGGCAATATTGACAACTATTCAGATAGACCACTTTTTTTTGTTGCATGTTTCAATTTCCCTGTTTCTCTCAGAATTAGCAGGTAATTAAAAATTATTCCATTTCATATCAACTTTTAGGGTTCTCATTCATCATACATTCAGACATTTTTTGTTCTTGCGCTCTCAAAATACTGCCAACCACATGACTTTTGAATGGGGGGGGTCATTCCTTTGCCGTTAAAAGTGAACAATCGTGTCTTCATGAAGAAAAGATTGTATTTTTATTTTATTTTTATTTTATTTTTAGATGGTACAGTATGTGTCTGAATGGGTCCGTAGGCCCAGGTGCCTGTGCATGTTTATTTTTTTTTATTTGTGCGTGTACAGATGTGCGTGAGGATAGGTAGTTACTTTGGACACTTGAAGAGAGTAACCGTTCATGTCACAGAGGTGGTTCCTGTACCCCTCCTTTCTTTTCCCAACTAACAAGTTCACCCCAATCAAAGAGGCCTAAAGATTTATTGCTTTAATTTGGCAGGGGGATGTGGTGGCTGCTGTTGTTACCAAGCAGAGGGCCCCTCCGGTTAATACTTAGCCAACCAGCAAGGGAATCTCACTGGGTGGCTGCCTGCCTGTTGCACCCCTGTTTCCAGTGCTCCCACTTTTCCTTCCCCCAGCACCCCACAATGACCTCCATCAACAGGGCACCTCGCGCCGCTACGTCCGTCTTAAAGCAGGCACCATGCGGGAGTTTCCTTACAATTTATGTCCCAGTGCCACAAGCTAGGGCACGCCCTGCACTAAACTCTCATCTTAAGCTCATTTAACACACTGCTGTTGGCCTCCCACAAGACCAGTCTTGGTCTTGCTCAGACACCAGTGTCTATGAGCACCAAGTCAGGGCTGTGCTCTGCACTTTTTGTTCAAGCACTAAAAAAAAAAAAAAAAAATTATAATAATTTTCACGGTAGCTACAGTCAACAGTACAACTCAGCAAAAATTATGCTTTTCTTTGAGCTTGAGCCTGCCTTGCTCCTCTATGTTCACAAAACTCTTCCCGTTATTGTGGAGAAGGTCAATCGCTAAGTTGGATCAATCTTCGACTCAAACACAGGTTAGCGTGGTGTTTTTTTTTGTTTTTTTTTCCCTGTTAAAAGGACTGCTCAGTGAGCCACAGGCTAGAATAATAGTATCTGTAGTGGATTGAATAATGATGAATCAGGGAATACAACAGCGCAACAGAGTGACTGCCTGATTAATGCAAATGGCAGACATGAGTGAGTGGGTCAGGTCGAAAAGGGGTCGACATTGCCACTACGTGTTTTGCTCTCAAACACTTAAGTGGCTCTCAATTTGGCCACATGCTCATCTCTGCATTTGACACGGTGATCCCATATGCTCATGCAAAAAGTTATGCCTGTCTAACATGCAGCAAAAAAATGACTTGGTTCACTGCTTTGGTTCATATTTTTGCAGAGTTGTTGAGCCAGGATGTAACCTCTTGGTAAATCTAAGCTGTGTTGGTTTTAAAGGTGGCATCACAGAGACTTGTGTTCTTATCGCGCTAAATTACTGTGGTGCATCTTTGTTTTTTTGTGTTTTTTTTGTTTTTTATTATTATTTTTGCATAACTTGTTGCATAAGGGCTGAACTGGCAGGCACACTCTGTCATGCACAGCCCACGTGTCATTTCTGCTTTTGGTAGGGCTTATTACAGTACAGGCCGTTCCCTAATGTAACCGTGGTTGCAAAACCCGCAAACCATCTCACAAACTTTTTTTTTTCGTCATCTAAGAATTGACTTCCTGTTTTTTTCTTATTGTGCTCTTTCGCTCTCTGGAGGTGTTGTAACCCGGGAGACTGTGCCAAGAACAAACCAATGTCTGGTTTTGCGAGATTGCTATGTGCTTGCATTGAAACAGCCACGCACGCACACACACACACCTTGGCGGAGATTATGTGTGTTCCTGTGTATGTGTATTTTATGGGTGATGTGTTTGGCATGTACAGTACTTTCTGCCAAACCATAAAAAGTCATTGCCTGGGCCTGATCTGATCTGTCTTCCAGCATGCAGCCCCAGTCTGTGCATGTTAAGATCTTGTCTCCTGTCACTGTTTGTACAAGGTTGCTCTCTTATAAACTTTAATAGCAATGAAAGGTTTAGGTGAACATGCCAATCAAGACAATGGCTGGAGGGCTATGTACTCTATCCACTTACATAAACAATGCATGTTACAACAGCATTGCACAAGCGGCAGTAAGGTTAGTGTACTGCAAAGGAGCAGCTGAGGAATACTTCAGGACTGTCAATTTGATGTAGAGTGAGGGATTAGTCCTAAAATGTTTTTATTTTCTCCCCCAATAAATTCAGTTCTTTACGCGAGTCGAATTTCTTCAGTTTGTGCGAACCCTTGAACTTTGTCAGAACATCAGTGAATGTGGGAGGAGGCGAATGCAAGTCCCAGTAGCCAGTGAATTTTAACCAGATTCAGCAGAAACTTTTTTCTCTGCAGAAGCTTTGCTTCTTTAACGCCGGTGTTGAACACGGTCATGAAACGAGACGCCACGGTGTCAGCGTGCCATCTTTGTAGTTAATGTTGCCAGTGGGCTGCTGATTTGCATACAAGTATTGCATGCATTTTACTGGATGAAATCGGCACACCAGCCAAAAAACAGAATAGCTTGTTTTGTTTTTGTTTTTTCCTTTTTACAGTGTGAGTTGCTCTTTGTTTTTTTTTTTAAAGGGACTTTGTATGTATGGAATATGGTAATGAATCATGCTTAAAAAAAATCAAGTGTCCCTTCTATAAGCTGTTTTTGGTCTCTAAAAGTTGCATTTTGCAACTAAAAGTTTTTTTTTTTTTGTCTGACAGGATGTGGAAGCAGGGCAGGCTAAGCTAACTGCTAGCCCATGTAGACCAGCAGTTCTGACAGTCATCCTGGCATTCACTCTCTCAGACAGTGATTTTTTTTTTGTAGTTTGATATGTGGTCTTGTAGTTTTTAGATATGTGTTTTTGTCTGTGTTGCACTGCTGTGGGCTGGGGGAAACAATATCTCATTTCATTTCATGTACGCAAATACATGACATGAAATAACAGTGTTCCTGATTCCTGATACTTCTCTGTATTGGATTAAATACATACAATATATGAGCAGTTGTGTTTCCCGACTCATTTCAGAGCGGTACTTGTGGCTTTGCGTATTAAGACCTAGTCTTTGTCTTTTCTCCAGCTGGTGAGAAGGCCATTGTGTGTGACCAGTGTGGCGCCCAGTTCCAGACAGAAGAATCCCTGGAGGCTCACCGGCAGATCCACACTGGTAGGGACACGCACAAGCACACACTCGCATGCACAAGCCGCTGTGTGCAAACACACGCACATATGCATACACTGTAAGATAAACACACAAAACATGCAAAAGGTGTATCCATGCACACGCACTGTGTACATACATGGAAGAGACAGATGGACCACATGGGCTGTTTCTTCAACGAGACTGTAAAACATTTTTATGCAGGTTCCCTTTCGTAGTCTCTTGCTACTCTCTCTCTCTCTCTCTCTCTCTCTCTCTCTCTCTCTCTCTCTCTCTCTCTCTCTCTCTCTCTCTCTCTCGCTCCTCATACCACAGTGGAGACCCTCAGTTTCTAAAGTCAAGGCAGCTCCGCCAAGTCTCCATCAACATTTAATTTGATCAACGTAAGCATTGTTTTGCATTCGCGGGCTTCAAGAGGAATGTCTAAAGATAATCAAGACGGTGCGAATAAGTTGTGAAAATTGATGAGTATTGATTCAAAATTTGGAGGCAACAAAATAATTTCATGAAATCAAAGCTTCATGAAATGCATTGGAGTCGGATTATGAGGCCCTGCTGACTCCTGCCCTGGGTATGTGGTTGTAAAATCCATGTTTTGGAAGGTTACCACCCTTCACCCTTCTCTGGCTATCTGGGACAGGCTGAGGGATGGACTGACAGATACGTGGATCACATCGTCTCGGATGAGTCCCACTGGCCCTAAATCAAGACATTAATCAACAAACCGGGAAACTTGACAGGCTAATGCTGTTTATCAGGGCACCTAGGAAAATGAGGAAAACAAGGAGGGCAAACTAGGTGCCAAGAAGTAAATAGGGAAAAAAGCAAATCTCCATGCAGCAGATGCATGATGGTCTAGAAAACCCCTAGGTTGTTAATCAAGTATTTTTATTCAGGGATGATGAGGAGAGTGGTGCCCCTCAGATGTAACGGAGGGCAAGGCCATTGACTGCTGCATGTTTAAAGTAGTGTGCGTGCAGAATGACCGTGTGTGTAGGGGGGGCATATAGTACATCATCCTATGACCTTGGTCATCTGCAGATTGTCCTGTCAACATTTAACATTCAGGACATTTCTTCTCTAATAACTGCCTGACAGATTTTTTTTTTTAATTTTCAAAATGAAAAAAAGGGGAAGACATTACTAGAAATGGAAATTCTGACCAGAAATTGGTCACCAAAAATATGCTGCATTCCTATACACGTCGTCGTCGTCGTCATCGTCATCATCATCATGTTCAACATCTTCCGTTCAAAAGCCGCGGCCCAGATGCTTCTTGTCCCGCTGGGTGGCCCCACTTTTTCATCCACACGTCTTGAGGTTTGCCCCTCTTGACCCCCCCTCCCCTTGACAGCGGGGGTGGTGGTGGGGGAGGGGGTGGGGAGGGGGAGTCCTATGGGGCATGCCCTCAGCCAGTCGACTTGCCGGAGGCAAAGAAGGGTTAAATAAGGCTAGTGATCCAACAGCCATAACAGCGGAAAGGCGCACTCTAAATATAGCATTTCAGTCTGGAGCGAATGAGAGGGGCGGAGGGGCAGCGGCAGCTCCAGCCGCAGCCAGACGAGCCTTTCCTGCCAGGCAACCCGAGCAGCAACAGTAGCGGCGTCCATGTCCGGACTCCCTCCCATGCCCCCCCCGGGATTAGAGTTTCAAAAAATGGGCTCCAGCGAGGTGTGTGCCGCCACGGCAGTTTACTGCTGTCCTCAAACTGAAGGGGGAAACTCTCGCTAGACAGTTGCTGTCTCTTTTTTTTTCTTTCCTCACAGTGTCTCCAACCTACATCCTCAGCAGTTAACTGTCTGTTGTTCAGAGGAAAAAGTGGGTTATTACTCATGTCTGTCAAAATGCGGTGCAATTGATGTACATGTTAGTATTTGCATGTGGTGATGGAGAGAGACAGTTGTGTGTGCATGCTGTCCAGTGTAATGTTCAGAGACGTATTGCTTATGTTATTTAACTGTAAGCTAAGCACTGATGGCAATAAACCATCACCCCTGTTTCAGGCCACAGTGTCTGTTCAGAAACAAGGGAAAGGGGGGCTACTGGGTGGCGTGGCGGTCTATTCCGTTGCCTACCAACGGGGATCACTGGTTTGGATCCCGTTACCTCCGGCTTAGCCGGGCGTCCCTACAGACACAATTGGCCGTTTCTGCAGGTGGAAAGCTGGATGTGGGTATGTGTCCTGGTCACCGTACTAGCGCTTCCTCTGGTCGGTCAGGGCGCCTGTTCGGAGGGAGGGGGAAACGGAGGGGTAATAATGTGATCCTCTCACGCGCTACGTCCCCCTGGCGAAACTCCTCACTGTCAGGTGAAAAGAAGCGGCTGGCGACTCCACATGTATCAGAGGAGGCATGTGGTAGTCTGCAGAGCCTCCCTGGATCGGCAGAGGGGGTGGAGCGGCGATCGGGACAGCTCGGAAAATAGGGTAATTGGCCAAGTACAATTGGGGAGAAAAAATGGAAACAAGGGAAAGGATGATGGTGAATCTCTCTCTTCTAGCAGCTACTGTGCAGCATATTTGAGAAAGTTGGAAGCCGAAATGACTCGAGGATGGACCTCTGAGGCTGTGGCCATACTACATAATATGTTAACAGCAAGAGGAGGCCTCCCTCTTCCCTGCTCTCTCTCTCTCTCTCTTTCTCTCTCTCTCTCTCTCTCTCTCTCTCTCTCTCTCTCTCTCTCTCTCTCTCTCTCTCTCTCTCTCTCTCTCTCTCTCTCTCTCTCTCCCTCCTCATCCCTCTGTGCCTCTCCCTGACTTCTCATCCTTTCCTTGCTCTGAACTATTAGGCAGATGATGTGATGAGTTCCCTTTATAAATAGTTGATGTCACCTGTCCCCTAACGACACAGATGTGGTGTTCATGAGGGCAAGAGGGTGAAGGGCAGGGGGGCATGTCTTTATGTAAACACTGAGTGCTCGTCCCCCTAGCCAGTAGGCAGAAGCTAGTGAAGGCCACTGAGAGGAGGGTTCAGTTTCTTTTAGTGGCTTTAACCGATGCATAGACACACACACACACACACACACACACACACACACACACACACACACACACATCCTCCATGGATCAAATAACAGCAGTGCTAGACTAGCACTAGAATTACCCAGTAAGCTAATGTATCTATTTACACGTTTGTCTTTGTTGTTGTTCTTGTTGTTGTTGTTGTTGTGAGGAGTCTTCTTTCTAAAATGAGACTTTCACCATTTGAAAAAAATCACATCTACTCCTGCGTAATAGTTGATTGTGCAAAACATGGACAAAGTGTGGTTCATGTGAAAGGATAGTGAGTAGCTTTGAGTCTTTGGTTAACAAAATGATAATGTATAACATTTGACATTGTAGAGCCTATATAGTAATAATGATAATGTAATAGATAATGAATCATAAGTAATTGATAAGTAATAGATAATGAATCATGAACCTCTAGCCACTACTTTTCTGCAGAATTTGGGGGTGGGGGGGTGGTGGGAATAAGAGATGGCCTTTTTTTGCAGTGAGGGCTGATGTTCTCTGATGACAGTATTTGGCCTCTGTTTCTATAGGCGATGCCACTTCTTGCTCCTTTGAATGGACACTATTGTGGCTTCTCCTCTAGCCAGCCAAGTCAGCTGTGTTCTGATTTAACCTCTCCAGTGGCGTCTGCAGAAAAAAATGAGTGGGGGGGGGGGCAGATGGGGCCAATGAAAATCTTGGGATGACATGCTAAAAAGGCTATAAAGCATCAGAATCATGTTTTTTGGCCATGTAGGTTTGCACATACATGGAATTTGACTCTGGTTTCGTGGCTCTCTCAGTTTACTTAACATAGAATAACAACACTACAACACAGCAATCTTCAGATATATACACAAGGATTGACTTATAGGTGAAATAAGAGGTGATAAGGTGCAATGGTGCAGAGAATATATCAGAGATGCTGAAATAGATGTTAGCAAGTTACTTACATACATGCCTGAGGTAGATGGACATGACAGAGCGTGCCAGTATACATACAATGTACGTATATTGGCAATATATACAAAATGGTTGGATTTATTTGACAGTGTTGAGCGTTCATTTGAATGACAGCCCGTGGAAAGAAACTGTTTTTATAATCTGGTTGTTTTACTATTATACGATTTAATTCCTTGGCTGATCTCATGTGAATATCAGGTTATGATATTTACATGAAATCAGCCAAGAAATAATTAATTGGCCTATCAAATTCCAATTTCAATGCATCATCACCGATAAGTGTGTGGGTTGTTTAAACATAAATAGTAATTATTAGCTGATAACAAAGGTTTCATTTACGTCCCAGCACATCATATTTTGTTATTTACAAGTTTCTTCCACTCTTTGAATCATAGCATCAGACAGAAATTGTATTTTCAAATGTTAAGATTCTAGGTGGTCAACAAATTCTACAAATGGCTATAATTATCTCCACCAGGCAATAAGTAGCCCGGAGCGGAATGTGTGTGTATATGTGTGTGTGTGTGTGTCCCCATCCCCCCAGGTAATCTCGCGTATGACTGGACCTGTCAGCCTAATATCTTTTGTGCAGTTATGACTGTATGATCAAGAGCATCTCATGGTTGCAGTGATTCAAAACATTTGTTCTCGCTACCACCACTCCCTCTCTTCATTACCTCTCTAGCTTGCTCGACCAACGCTGCTTCCCCCCAGTCTCTCTCTCTCTCTTGCTCTCTCTGTCTCCCTCCCTCCCTCCCCAGAGCTGACCTGACTGTGGTTTTCTGGAACATTGGCGAGGCCAAAGCTACTAGACTGCAACCAAAATGGTCACATAGTAAACCTTTTCTTTTTGGACAGTGCAAGTTCATATTAGACTTGGTCTCATTCATGCGAGGATCCAACTAGGAGGCTGCAAATCCACATACTGGTGGGCAAAACGCCCCCCCCCCCCATATTTCCCGTTCAATCGATGATAATTAATACTCGCTTGTTGCTTTAATGTTCCGCTGCCACGGCTGTCTTGCAACGTCAGTTTAGCTCGTCTCAACTTGTGTGGAACTCGCACCGAAAATCAAAATGAGATAATGGGGTCAAAAATCAAGGGAATTGTGTGCACTTGTAAAAGTGTCCTCTAATGCCATGGCCAGAACCTCAATTGTTCCCCTTTATATATCAGATTTTTAATGGTTGGCCATTGCAAAAGTTTAGAATGACTGGGGCTTGTCAGTTGGGGGTGGGGGGAGGGGGGGTGGCAGCGATTTGGCTAGTAGTTTTAGCATGGTGGCCATGCCCCTCCCGGCCACCCCTTGGGGGCGCCATTTAACCTCTCCCAGTCATTCCTCTTAATGCGCCCTCTGCCATCTATGATAAAGCAGAAAGTAATGTAGGTTTTCACTTCCAGGACAGCTTCACATGTTACACACCTAATGTTGCCAAACTCCTCTACGGCGTGGAATAAATAAAGTACCGATGGTCATTTGAGACGGTGGTGTGGCATTCCTGAAGTTGCCATCGTTCTTAACAGACAAGGTCTGTGGCAGGGGGAAGAACTGATTGTGATGCCAAGGGAACTGGGAGCAAAACATCATGTGGCAGTGTTTACGCACTGTTCGGATTCAAATACACACACACACACACACACACACACACACACACACACACACACCAGAAATATCACCTACTTAGTGCAGCGTGAGAAACACAGGTACATACATTCACGTTCAAGCATGGTTCCCACTGTTCTGGTGCCGAAATCATGTGTGGGTTGCAGTACTTTTGCAATATATCTATAATGTAATATGCTGGATGGCGGTAAATTAAAATGCCTTACCAAACGGAATCTTGCCATAAGCAAGTGAACAAGTCCTTCACACAGGGCTCTCATCAGCCTAACAGAAATTCACGGGACATGACCACAGTCTGAACCAAAAAGCCCTCTGGTGCAAATGCCTAAGGTTGCATTTTGGCGATTGTCTTTCTCCTTCTTTTGTGTGTCAAAATCCTGATAGTTGTAATTTTGCTCTTCTAGAGAGGAACACTTAAGTGTTTTCTTTTTGTTTATAAAGACAAAAGGACCAGGGTTGTCTCGGTCACCACAAACTACATGAAAAGAGTGTTGAGATATAGGTTATGCTGAAAACCAGCTCTGGTCTACAGCTCCAGTGAAGTCTCTCTCCCTCTAAAGCACACGACCCCCTGAGTCATCCTCCTCTTTCCGTTTCCCTCTTCCTCACTCTCTCTCTCGTCTCGCTCACTCGCTCTCGCTCGCTCTTTCTGCTTCGACTCAGATGAAATATTTAACATTAGGTGAAGGAATGTTGGGAATGATGGGAAATTGATGTCGTTTTTTTAATGCTTTTGTATTTTGGGACAGCGGTCCTCGGTTTTATTTGTTGTCTGACTGTTTGTGTTTCATGTTTATACATGGGTTCTTTCTGTCTCATCCATATACATGTAATCTGCAGTCTCGGGGTGGGGGGTGGTCAGATATAATAGTTAAAGGGGGGTACTCCCTTCCACTCTTTCTTTATTTTCTCTTTATTGCTCTCTCTCTCTCTCTCTCTCTCTCTCTCTCTCTCTCTCTCTCTCTCTCTCCTCCCATTTTATAAAGTCTTGTAATACAGGGAAAATATGCAAGCCATGGAGTGGCAATAGTGGGTTTAGCCAGTGGGAACACAGCGTGATTCCTGCAGGCTCCAGCCACAGAGTAAACACTTTCTTTTCTCAAGCCAGAAATAGTTTGGCTAGAGAGCGCAATGGGGGATGGGGGGGGGAGGAGGAGAGAATGACACTGCTGTGTTATGATGGCCAAAAGAGAGACTTGAGGTCACATTCTCTCTTTCCTTCTGTCTTTCATACTGTCTGTCGGTCTTTCTCTCTCTCTCTCTCTCTCTCTCTCTCTCTCTCTCTCTCTCTCTCTCTCTCTCTCTCTCTCTCTCTCTCTCTCTCTCTCTCTCTCTCTCTCTCTCTCTCTCACTGGTGGCCTTCAAATCAGCATCCACAGACACACCCACCACACCACACACACAGTCTTCTCATGTCACTCAGGCAAATTAGGCCAATGCCAGCACTACATAGGGGTCACGTCAAAAGTGTCGATTGTCTCAATCACATTAGGCCAGCGCTGGCATCTGTTTAGCATTTAGTTAATTGTGATGTTATTAAGTTGTCAGTGAGCATTAGTTCGGCGATAAGCAAAGCAAATATTCTCCCAGCCCTGTGCAGTGGAACAGACATGTGCAGGCACTTGTTCACACACATACAAAACACAAAAAGGGACAGCCTTCGTATAGTAAATTCTCTTTGGCCCCACTGATCAGCCTCAACCTCTTTTCCTTTCCCATTTTTATTCAGCTCAACCACAACACTCGACGCCAATCCCCCCGCCGCATCACCGCCACCCACCCACTCGAACACATTTAGAGACAAACGCTATCCTCTTAGCTCGGTGGTAGTTGTGCACAAACATTCTGATTTCTGATCTCTGCTAACATCTCGTTCCCTCCTGTCGCTGTCATCGTACTTGCCAAAAAGTGGATTAGCATGAGGCTTGCACTCACTGGCATATTTCAGCAGTCCATTCATTATTGAGCAAGCTGGCCTTAGTCGGCAGCAGATTACCCATCTGTCTGTGTCTGGCTAGCCAGCATATCCACACAGAGGGTCGCAGCAGGTATTTGTGCCACATGCACCCTGCCATTCCACTGTTGAGCCATGCAGGAGCTCTGTGCTCCCCTGCAAAATGGAAACATTTATACCAACCTGCTATTTAGTATCATGGGAAATGGTGAGAAATACTGATATTGATAAACGAATGGTTGCTCCAAATTGGATTTGATTGCTTCAGTACATCACAGGTACTGTCATACAGTAGCTGGAAATAATATGGCTGCCATGAATGTGTATTGGTTTACACGGGCTTAATAGAGTCTGCTAGCCCCATCATGTGCATGCATTTCATCAGAGCTTACCCTCATTCCGGACCTGGTGAGCAGGGGTGGTCTCATGCAAGGACTGACCAAAAACCGTGGCGAGATTTGATCTGACCTGCCTCTGTAGAGTTCAGTCAGACATACTGATGAAAGTTCCAATTTCTGTATTTGGCTCTTATCCTGTAGCACACACCCTTGTTCCTAGCCAGAAAGCCAGGGATAACAAGCATTGTGTCTCAATGGGCAAGGACTTGTGCACACATCCCTAGACCAATCCTTCCACCTCAGGTCCAGAGAGGAGTTGCAAGAAAAAGTGACATCTATCAGACTGGTGTCAACACAGACACATCACAGACACAGACACTCAAATAGGAAGGAATGCAAACACCAACAGATTATTGTCAGTCTGAACATCTGATAATGACATACCAAGATCCAGCCTCGAAAAGGGGCTGGAATTTTTAGATGACCTAGATGCAGCAGAAACGGCTAAAACAACCTTGAGCAAGGCTCCAGTTCTGTGACTGGTATTGCAGTTAACAACCTTTAAAGAGTGACATCACCCACCAGTATCAGCTGTGCTCCACCAATTCCTCATTTTCCAAAAAGCCTCAGAAATGGGACATTTTGGGAAGCGAGTCAGATGAGAACCAGGGAGTTAATTGGTTGGGATGACATTCTCTCCGATCACTTGAGGCGGTGACATGTTTTTTTTCTCCCCCCATGTTTGACATACCTGTGAACAAAAGTACTCACACTTATAGACACTCCAAAATACACATCTATGTCAGTGTCCAACCAGCAGACTTTTTTTTAGAGAATATAAAGATATAATTGTATATGATTTCTTCCAGGAATCATGTAGTATTTAATTGAAATTAAGCTACATATTTCAGTTATTTTTACTCAAAATGGATTGAAATGGATACTTTTCAAATGTGTATCTAGATTACTTCATGTAATAGTTAAAGGTTTTGAGTCTTCTAGGTCAAGCATTTTGTGGAGTATGAAACAACTTAGTCACTAATGGGGAAGGTTGTCTTTGTCCTGGTTGGAGAGATCTCTTTTTTTAAATCAACTAATTATGGATCATTTTGTTGCGTCCCCTTCACTGTCACTACATCCACCAAGCAGAATGGACACCAATTGTCACTGTTTGCATTTAAGTAACTTACCAACAAATTAGTCCTATCGCCCCGGCTTGGAGAGATTGTAATCAAATTCCTCCTTGCAAGACTTTGAGGTTGGAAGGACTGCTGTGTGAGGTGGGAGTCCTTTTTTTTTTTTTTTGCTTTCCCACTACTTTTCATACCTTTTTCTACTGCACTTAGTGTGTGGGGGCTTCTATCTTAGTAAAAACTGGTGAAGCCTCAGGATTCTCACCTAATCATTTCTTCACGTATATGAGATGATGGTGATGATGATGTGCACTGAGACATTAACCACAAGTCATTTAAATGTAAATGTATTATTTGATTCGTTTTCATCAATTCGTTCATTTACTTGATGACTGTAAGAACAGCAAGACTTGAAGTGGTTTTCTAGGACTTTTGATTTCGCTCATTCAAAGATTGAGGTGTGACTGGATGACGGATAAGCCTGTCAATGTAGGGTGACTTTTCTATCCTCCCAGGTGATGATTCTCGCTTCACAACTCGCTCCCTGCTCTTATTCATTCATTCATTTATTCATTCATTCACTTAATTATACCAGCGATGCAGCAACAAATGCACATAAAACAATCGTTGGATTTGGAGTGTTTTGTTACGCTGTTGTTCTTGTCAGTGGTGTTGTTGGTGCTATTGGTGTTACTGTTGTTGGTGGTGTTAGTGTTGCTGTTGGTGGTGTTGTTGTTGTTTTCTCCACTTTGGAGGTTGTGGACTGCGTTCATTTATTCCCGAAGTTGTCACCAACAATACAGAAATCAGTCACAAGGTAATGGTTAGGATTTCTGAAGGTGATGGAGCCATTGAAGCACTGCACCAACTCTGGCAAACAACGTTGTAGTATGATTACACTTGTTACAGCAGTAGGTGACTCCTCTGTGTGTGTGTGTGTGTGTGTGTGTGTGTGTGTGTGTGTGTGTGTGTGTGTGTGTGTGTGTGTGTGTGTGTGTGTGTGTGCCTGGTATTTAGTGTGCTGTGGTGCATAATACCACTGAGATGTCACCAGGCTCACTTAGCACAGGCCCCCGTAAGGCAACGTTGTTAGTGTTAGCATGCATCTTGAGAACAGCCCTCTGTTATTTCGTCATCTTGTACGGCCTGGTTTTAAACTGCTCATGTGGCAACATCTGTATATTCTTTTAATGCCACAAGTCTCTGCTCTCCCTGTTAAAACGCTAATGCCGTGAGGTAAGAGAAAGCTCCAACATGTCTTGTGACAAAACTCAACATTGAGTTGTATCAGGAGGAATTCTGACGCACACAAGTCCACATAAGGGGGGGGGGGTATTTTCATAGGCCCAAAACCCCTGGACGGGGGTGAAAAAATTGACACGTACTCAAAACTTTAAAAACCTGAAACTGACTGTTCTCTTCTCTCTGTCTCTCTAAACAAATAGCCCTCTTTGCCTCGCTCCCTCCTTCCTTCTTGGCACCCACTCTCACTCAGCGTCCAAAATAAGAGAGTGCAAGTGGTCAGAGGCACTATCAGTTGCCAAATTAAATCAAGTGTGAGCTAGACTACAGTCACTCCTTTTTCTGCTACTACCTTTTTCTCCCTTCTCCCTCTCTAAGCATTTTTCCCCCCCGCAGATAAGATCTAAATGAGTTTCCAGGTAGAGGACGATGCTCAGTTGGGCTGATGGATACCGTGCACGGCTGCGGTGTGACCAGCACCCGGTGGTAATCATCCGCCATGGACTGTTATGCAAGACAGCCTGAGTGAAAAGGGATTGTGTGTGTGTGTGTGTGTGTGTGTGTGTGTGTGTGTGTGTGTGTGTGTATGTATGTGTGTGTGTGTGTGTGTGTGTGTGTGTGTGTGTGTGTGTGTTTGTGTGTAAATGAGATAAAAAAAAAGTGTGAATGAGAGTTGGCACCCTACATTACCCCCCCAGCAAACACATTCATGGAGAAATACCCAACTGGGCCCCTGCATGGTTTGAGCCCCTGTGTTGTGGCTTAGTGTCATGGTGGGCACAGCTACATTGTGGCATCTCCACAGGAAACCATGGGACAACAACGTAATGGACAGGGGAGGCAGGATTCCTAAAAGAGGGAAAGACGTGTGGGATCTAGCAACAAATTGGGATGGCCATACCAGTCTGATGGTTCAGCTGAGGGAGAATCCCTGCATGGATGCAAGCTTTGTGGATCATTGTGGGCCAGCGACAGCAGCCACACATCCAGAGAGACCAATAAAATGTTGTGGTGTGCGGAGCGGGGAATGGGGGGGGATTATAGACTCCCGGAGGGCCCAGCAATTCACGGGCCATAAAATGGAAGTCAGCAGGACGCACCACAAATCTGGCCGGCCAATATCCACCAGCCCTTGTCTCCCCCTCTTTGACCCTGAGGATGTGTCTCGGCCCTACGTCACAATGCAACCCTGGCGAGCACGTCCCGTTGTTGGACAATTTTGACTCCCTTGGACCTCACCATCCTCCCAAATACATTTACAAATTACATTTACTTGGTTATATAGAAAATAAGGGGTGGTAGATAAGGCAAGAAGAGCGAGCAAGTGAGAAAGAAAAGCTGCAGAAATCGGCGATGGCCTTCATCATCCGGGGAATAAAAAGGCCCCCCCTCTTTGTCAGAAGGTTTCCCCCAACGTTAGATATTCCAGTCGCATTTTAACCTTGGCACGGCGAGGACTTTGAATATAAAAGGATTCGCCCAAGAGAGAAAAGGGAGAGAAAAAAGAGAGCAATGTCGAACACTGGCCTGCAGTCAACAATAGCCAAGGCTCTTTTGTCCGGAGTGTTATTTGAAGTAAATCTCCCTCTGTAATTAGATTGCAGATTGTTTGTGGAGAGCACATCAGTGTTAAAACAGCAACGTGCCAAGGCTCTTTTAATTTACAGTACAAATACCTTTCGATTAGCTGGGGCGAGATGTGTGGGGGGGGCATGATAGGAACACACAATAGAGGGGTTTTTCTCAACGTTTTTTCTTTTTGTTGTTGTTTGAAAGTGGGAAGAGGTTTGAGCACCTCTCCTGTGTTCCTTAATTGTGAAGCAAGGAGATTAGTACGAGTGCTTCCAACCTCTCACCCCAAACAAAGGAGCCATCAGATCTGTTGCCTAGTGACGCAGGCTTTCACACTGGCAAATTTAGCCTCCTCTCGCCCAGGCCACTCGGGCTAGTTCCTGCTACCTGTGGACCATCTCAAAAAAAAAAAAATCTCAAATAAAACCCAGGCCTTGGCTTCAGATTTAAGCTCGTGTGAGTAATTTCTCTCCCTTTGACGGTACACTTAATGGCACAGAGCAGCCACACTAATGAAAATGGCTGTTCATCCACACTCCAAGTCTGTCTCTTAGACTCATATAAAAGTTAATGTACCCGTGACAATGACATTCAGAGGACCGTTTAGCTTCAGAAGAATGCTGGATCGCTCAGCGGCAAGAGCAGCCGCACACGCAGAAATGTCCTTTTACACTGTGCGAAGCTCAATCAAAGGGCACTTAGCGGTGTCATATTGATTATAGGAACTTAACCCCCGTCAATCCCAGATGGGCTGTTTTGGCAGCCATCTCTAAGATGACAACCCATACATATCATCGCCTCCACAGTACGGGTGTAAGGGAGGAAGGGTTTCCTCTTCAGCGCCGGTCGGCGTGGATTGGCCCAAAATGTGTGCTTGTCAGAGTTGGACAACAATGAGCTATTCCTGCACATATCAATCCTCTCTTAACTTTCTCTCCTTTGTTTGAAGGCATGAACAGATTACAAGTTGCAATAGCCGCTGTGGTTGTGGGCCGAGAAAAGTAATGAGCAATCTCTGACATGCATTTCTCTTTGAGCTGGCCTCGCTAGGACAGTTCTCCAAGTAGGAAGTCAAGTGGGACCCATTACATCCCACCGAGGGCAGACTCTTATCAGTTAATAGCAGGTTTCCCTCGAAGAGAAGATTGTTTTGATTGATCATATCTGGTCAGGACTTTGCAAGTAACCACGAGAAAAACCGCCGGTGAGCTTCCGATAAGCTCTCTGGAAAAGACAACAAAGAAAATCTTAATATCCTGAATGGACCGAGCCAAGACTTTGTGTATTTATATTTGCATGTTATGCTTGTGTGCGTGTGCATTCATAGATGGATGGATAGATACTAAAATAGATTCTTAGATTGATACTAAGATAGATTAGTTATTTTATAGAGATAAAGGATTTGTGCATGTACACAGGTTTGGCTTCAGAAGAGGTCAGCCATTGACCTAATTGCCAGCTTTCCTCGTCCAAAATCCTGTCTTATTTCATGTTACTTTTTTTTCTTTTTCTTTTTTTACTTTGCATGATCCTGTGACCGGGGATGCACTGATCTAATTTGGTCTGATTTAGTTTGCAAAAAAAAAATGTTGACCATACTTATAAACTTGAGCCTAATAAGTTAACCTTATCAAGTAGATGGGCTATGCAAATGCAATGACCAGTGCAAGCTCTGTGACTTGTATGTACAACTGCTGCTGCTTACAGTGTCTATGACAGGCAAGAGTAGATGATGACGAAGTGCCGTCACCATAAGGAGTCAGTGTAACAACAACACCTGCCCGTCCTAAAGAAACGTGTGACTGGGTGTTTGTAAAGATGGGGTAGGCCTGAGCCACAGGGGAAGGTTTTTTTTATTTTTATTTTTTTTGCTACCCAGGGGGAAAAAATGATCTGAAAGCACAAGACAAAAACAAACCACGTGGTAAATGAATAGATTAGAAATCTATAATCCCCGCCATATCTATCCAACTACTGAGAATATTGCAGGATAGATGGGGTGAAATTTTAATTAGTCTTGCCTTTTAAGTGACAACAAATTAAAAATAGCAGTTGCAGACTATATCTACCGTGTTCACACAATTATTGAATTAAATTGAATTAAAGTGGCATAAAAATCTTTCACTATGAACCGTATGGAAGTAAACTGTGATGTTGGTTGAAATACTGCAGTTGAAAAGGTCATGTGTTGCCAACTAAAACGGCACTCCATTGTGATTTTTGTATTAGATTCTCATCTCTGTATGATGCAAAGCCAGCCGATCCCGGTGAAAGCCGTTTCTAACTTTAAATTATTTTTCATTTAATTTATGCTCTCTCATTCTATTCATTTATTTGTTTTTAGTTTCTCTTAATCCAATTCAACAATGTTGAGTTAGCTAATCTACCTGCAGGAGATAACATGCCTGTGTTTATAATCTAGTTTGCACAGTATTGGAGCTTAATATGTTTCAATGGCAGAGACGTAGAATTGGTAATTCAGTTGTCGTGGAGGTAAAAGTAATGCTGTTATGCAGCAAACACATTTTCAGAGGGACAGCCTCCTGTGTTTGGTATAGTTGTGTAAGTAGTAGAAGGCTGAAGCACTCCAAACTGAGCAGCAGTAGCAAGGTATCATGTACCTTAACCAGTCCACAAGATTGAGGGAGAGTGGAGGCTGTGTTTCAGTTGTTCATTCTTAACACCAGTGAATACTGAGAAAACTGTCTCACTTTTTGTAAGCACTACTTATCTCTTATCTGAGCATGCAAAATCTTTGTCAGATTTGATCAGTTAGCATCATTTGATCTGAGTGGCACGCTACTACTTAAGGGCAAGTCACATCACTGCATCATCGACTTCATTTTGCAGCTTTGTGCATGGAAACGTTGTTGTCACTGTTTATTTTGGGTTTATACGCATACAAGTGGGGTTGTTTTCAGGAAAACACTGAATTAAGGGGGTGTTAAAGGAAAATTCAGGGTTAATTTTTTTTTTTTGCATGTCCGTCACCCCATAAGATTGCAGTTGTAAAGCTGCGTCCAGCGCTACTCCTGTGTCCAAAACAGTCAAGTCAGTTTTATTTGCATAGCCCAATATAACAAATTAGAAATTTGTCTCAGGGGGCTTTACAGCAACACAAAATCCTGTCCCTAGACCCTCGCATCGGATAAGGAACAACTCCCCCAAAAAAAACTTTAAACAGGGAGAAAAAAATAGGAAGAAACCTCAGTGAGAACAACAGAGAAGGGATCTCTCTCTCTCTCTCCCAAGACGGACAACGTGCAATGGATGTTTACACAATAGAACACAACTTACAGAATACACCATTGAAAGAGGATAACAGAATTATAATGGAATTATAAAATAGATGAAGAACATGATGAGAAGGATGCCAAGCAGTGTCCAGACACCGCTGGAACAGCCGAGGACCCGAGCCACATGACCAGCATCACCATGTAAAGAAATAAAAAAAAAATTATAACCGATATGCACTATGGCAAAAACTATGAAAATAAGACCCAGGTTGTTAAAAAAAAACAAAAAAAACAATTATCATTCAAGGGCAATGTAATATCAATGCAAGGCCCTCTAAATTTGTCACAAACTATTTGTTCAAGTAAAATGTCATGACAATACCCAACATTTTATGTGTGGGTTTCTACCACCATTGAGGATGCACCATTTTGGCATTTGTTTTTTTTGGGGGGTTTTTTTTATTCCACACTTTTGCAGCTTACAGTGGCTGTAGCTGTTGGTTAAACTGTGGCGTGTTTACTTAAGCAGTGTTTCAGTTGAGCTTCGATCCGCTTCTGGAGCTCACCATTGCCTTTCTCAACGCTGGAATGTTTGGGGGTTGGGTGCAGGGTAGAGTCAAGGTTTTAGAGTGGACATCCCTTCAGACTTCATCACTCCCACCCCCCATTCCTCCGACTCAAGTGTCCCGTTACAGTTGGGCTACACAGCCCGTTGACCACCGGGCTCTGGGACGTGATTGATTAGGTGGTGCTGAGGCCATCGAAGACCTTTCTGCAGCTTTAGAGGTTAGGGGTCATCTCCTCTGCAAATCTGCTTCCTTTTGTACAGTCGCAAGACCAGGAGAGCAGCGAAACAACACCCCTCTTCTTTTCTCCCTCTTTCTCTTCTTCTCTCCTCCTCCTCCTCCCTCTCCTCTTTACCCTGGGAAAATTGGGGAGGGCAGACAGCATCAATTAAACTTTTCTCTCTTTCGCTCCAGTTCTATCTACTTAAGTTGCTCTTTCAAAAAAGGAATTCTTTAGGCTCAAAATTCAAAGAGGCACTCGGGGCCGTGTCTCAACACTGTTAAAAGGGGTTTGTTAATGTTTCTTCAGAATAAACCTAATGATAATGGCTCATACAAGCTTTTGTAGGAAAATGCTGTGATAAATTACCCAAGCAAGCATTTAAAACTACACTTCACAAGAAGCCGGGAAGGACCATCGGAGTGCCTAAAATACAGATCCTTTGCAATGAGACTACGCATGGTTTAGACACTTTAATTAGTAAATTGGTGTGGAATTATGTGATAGCACTTGAAATAGTCGGTGAGATACATATCACAAGTAAAAGGGAGATGATCAAAATTGCTGAAAAACCACAAGGGTTACAGGACAGCATTGATCATCATTTTCATAATTCATTTGACAATGCTTTGATAAGTCCACCATTGGCTACTCAAGCTGTGTTAAAATTTAGAACAAACATCGAGAACCGCTGCCTCCGCTTTAGTTGAATACCCAGTGAATCTTACATCAAAATGATGCGTCCACAGCCAAAACTTAAAATGCTGTGGAAAGTTACACTTCACTGAGAGTCATCGATGAGGAATAAGAATAAAGGTTATAGTTTTGGCACTTTTGACCATCCTTCAATGCCAGAACAGAGAAGATGTCTGCAAGTAATCCTTTGATACGCAGTCAGTCCAAGGGGGCTCGCTCAGGGATAATATTGCAATTCAGAAAATGTTGCTGGGCCTTGGCCCTCGGGGGCCAAGCCTTTGTGGTCACAGGACCAGGATTACACTTTAACCTCCACCACTGCAACCACAACACCCCCCCCCCCAGCCCCTGGCTAAGGCCCGGGTCAGGTGAAAGGCCAGGAATCTTAAACAGGGGAATAGAACGAAGGGAGAGAAGAAAGGAGAAAGTCCGCCTCTTAAACATCCCAAAAACGCAATGCATTTTCTTGCTCCTGGTTTCTCATGGGCTCCCAAAGCTACACACCAATGTTTACCGTCAGGTCATTTCCATTTAATGTGCACATGCACAGCACCCGTTTTTTTTTTTCTCCCCCCTAAATTCTTTTAGTAGTTTAGTAGTGGTCACATGTTTATGTAACAGCCTGTGTTCTGTCTGACCCCCCGCCTCCCCCCCATCACACGCAGCACACACGGTATGTTTGGAGAGCCTGTGTTGCGTCTTTTAAGTATGTCTGTGTTTCAGTAAGCTTGTTCACAGACCACTGCCAGATGCGTTTGAGGCCTGTTGATGTGATGTAAGGAGGGAGTCCCTCAAACGAGGGGAAGAAAAAAACAAAAGAAGGCCTGAAAATTGAATGAAAAATGTCACGATTTATGGCAGCAGCTTTAGGTCAGCGAAGTAATAGGCCTCCCTCATTGCCTTTGCCCCCCCCCCCAAACACCACACTATAATTTCCTGGGCTCTGTCCAAGGAGACATATGGGCTGCAGAAAGAGAGGTAGACACGGGGAGAAAGACGTGACGATTGGGACTGACTGGGCGCTATAGGGCAGAGACGGCAAGGGAACTCCACCAATGCCAGCAACAAGTTGCAACAGTCTTGTCAAAGGGTTTTAACCAGCGTCAGGACTACCTCATGGGGGACAGAGTTTCTCATGTCAGGACTTTTGAATCCATTTCACAAATTCTGCCATGACTAAAATAGCTTATATGTCAGTGGAACAATTCTCACTAAGTAAAGGAAAGTTTTTTTTTCCTCCTGTGGCTCCTTGAATGACCCAAATGCACCATAATAAACCCCTGAGCCTTTAAACTGCTTTCTAATCTCAATTCTCAGCCATTATCTGCTTTAACAGTCGACATTGTGGCTGTAAAGTCTCACTATATACCATATAAGAGGCTTTTTCTGGAGGCAACTCCTGAGACCTAGAAGGTCATGTAAGGTCTTTCCCCAGCCCTCTCTCTCTCTCTCTCTCTCTCTCTCTCTCTCTCTCTCTCTCTCTCTCTCTCTCTCTCTCTCTCTCTCTCTCTCTGTCTCTCTCTGTCTGTCTGTCTGTCTGTCTGTCTGTCTGTCTGTCTGTCTGTCTGTCTGTCTCTCGTTCCCCCCTCCCTCCCCCGTATAGCCCCATCCCCAAAGGGAATGCTTGATGTTCAGACAAAAGGACTCCCCCCGCTGGCCAGTAAGGGTAATGAGCGCTGCAAACAGTTGTCTCATAAGAAAGCCAACCACAGGAGTATTTACCCATTATTCCCACTCATATGAATCACTCAGTTTTTATTCAGAGATGACTCTATGGAGCCATTTTGTTGTGACTGGTGCTATCATTTCCATTATGTTATTATATGTGGCTTTTCTTTCCAATGTAATTGTCCTGGAAGACCAATGTGGTTTTGAATGTTCTCTTATATATGTTTTGAGGCAATCTTGGGCACCAGGATTCTCTCTTCTGTTCTGAGATTAACATTTAAGATGGTGTGGGTGTTTTTGTCTTTATTTTCTTATTTATTTATTTTTTTAGTAATTATTTCATGGGTTCATTTTCATTGGCTTCAGTGGGGCCATCTTGAATGCAGCAGAGGAAGTGTTCAGGCTGCCTTGCTTGTTGGAGTTTTTGGCAACGTGTTGTCAGCATATGATTTTAAAGTCGTTTGTGCCCCCGGTAAAAGGTAAACACAATGCTTTTTTGCAAGGCAGATAATTTTGCAGGGCTACCGATTGCACAGATGAAACTTGATTTTCAATACTTTTAAATGAAATATTCCAGATATTCTCTGTAGTTGATATGTGCTGAATTTGCAGATTACATGGGCATACATGCACGCACGCGCACGCACGCGCACGCGCACACACACACACACACACACACACACACACACACACACACACAGGGGGTTGTTAGCAGAAGTTCTGGGGTTAGTATATTTCTCTCTCTCTCTCTCTCCCTCTCTCTTGCTCCCTTTGAGATGCCTTTAGCCTTGGTTAGTTTCTCTGCTGCCTTTGATTCCCATAAAAGTGGAAAAAATACACCTTTGTGCTCTTGACTGCCTGAGCATGCTGGCTAACAGCTTATTCTAGTGTGTGTGTGTGTATGGAGGGGGGGTGTCAGCAGATGATGAGGTGGGTTTATCAGAAATCAAGCAAGAGGATATAATTATACACTTAGATGCATTCTTAGAAGAACTAAATAGACATGCGTTCACTGTTTGCATATCTAGTGCGGTCTTCACAGTAGCTATTCTAACTCACAGATTGGTTATGTTCATATCGAACAAAACAACCCCACTTGCACACATACTCATATAACTTGTTGAACTCGGATAACTTAAGAATCACAGCTCAGAGCAGTAACAAATGCCGCTTTTTCAAGATTTGCACATTTCCAAATGACCATGGGCAGAGATTGGCTGCCTCAGTTGTACAGAGCCTAATCCTGAGTTGACCAGGGCCCCTCCAGGAATTCTCAGGATATAGGAAAATGGATAAGGAACTCCCAAATGGTGTTCACAGGATACATTGCATCATCCTCAAGCTTCTTCCTGCCTTTTGTTCTGTCCCCAAATTTATCCAAACCCCTGCAGAACTATAGTCCACGTCAGCAGCTGGCTTGTTAGAGCTCAGTTTAATAGGAATAGCTAATCAATACCGGCTTTAATTCGGATAGCAAAATCCCCGCTGTGATGAAACCCAGAGTGTGACATCAAAACAGTTTGCCTGTTTGTAGGTGTTGAATTAAACACGTGAGACCGAGTCCCTCGGTGACGTGTGTTCATTCAGTCGAGATGACCTCAAATGAAACCTAATGTGTTTATGATGCCAAAGATCTATACATACACATTACTCGAATATTAGAAATGCACAAAGGGCCTGAATTTACAGTTAAAATTAAAAGCGTCGTCTCATATTACTGGGAAAAAAAGACTAATACAGATAAGAAAAATTGGCTTTGGGGCTCGAATTCATGTGGCGGGAGCAACATATGTGCCTCTAAGCACCTTTAAAATGTGTCTGAGAATAAGTGTCAGTGTTGTTTTGCAGCATGACATGAAAATCACTTCTGTCGAAGTAGCGCTCACTAAACTGTGCACTATTAAGTACAAAGAACACCAGAGAAACAAGGCCATGGCCTCATTGTGTGTGTGGGTGTGTGTGTGAGGGAGGGTTTGTGCGCTTGTGTTTGAGAGGGAGAGCAAGTGGTCCACAGCACCCCCTCTCTCCAGAATCAATTTCCTTTCTAATGGAATTAAGTGAGATTGAGGCACACCACTGTATTAGTTCTTCAAAAGTCCCCCTCCCTGCTTCTCCCCAGCAACCCCAGTCCTCACCCACACATTCCCTCCTCCTCGCTGAGTTCCTGTGGTTTACCCCAATGGGGTTTGATCGACACACGGCTGATCTATAAATAAAGGCTGTTCTTCCAGCCCACAAAGTCGTCGCAGCCATTCACAGTGTCGCCCCAAGGTCAGAGCCACAGATGTAGTCCAGGGTTAACCCATCTAAACTCCCGTACCAACTCAATTATTTGCGACGCTCGCTTGACCGTCTGTTTAATTGCACAAAATTCTTGATGGTGTAAAGTTCCCGTTTGCATCATGGAGGTTAATTGTATCAGAACGGTTACAGATATGAGGAATGGTAAGTTAAAGACATTTTAGAAATTAAACTTTTATTTTCAGGGCATCTGGGTGGCATGGCAGTCTGTTCCATTGCCTACCAACACAGGGATCGCCAGTTCGAATCCCCGTGTTACCTCCGGCTTGGTCGGGCGTCACTACAGAT
Source organism: Lampris incognitus (assembly GCF_029633865.1). Lineage (NCBI taxonomy): Eukaryota > Metazoa > Chordata > Actinopteri > Lampriformes > Lampridae > Lampris > Lampris incognitus. Next base: position 23,168,367 of record NC_079218.1, read on the forward strand.
ACAATTGGCCGTGTCTGCGGGTGGGAAGCCGGATGTGGGTATGTACCCTGGTCGCTGCACCAGTGCCTCCTCTGGTCGGTCGGTGCACCTGTTCAGGGGAAAGGGGTAACTGGGGGGAATAGCGTGATCCTCCCACTTGCTACGTCCCCCTGGCGAAACTCCTCACTGTCAGGATCAGCAGAGGGGGTGGAGCAGTGACCGGGATGGCTCAGAAGAGTGGAGTAATTGGCCAAGTACAATCGGGGAGAAAAGGGGGGTAAAAGTCCAATTTCTTTTCTTTTTTTTTCTGTGCGTGCTTTTGTGTTGACCATTGTTTCTGAATACACACTGGTTAGTGGAAATTTCAGTTAATATTTTAGTTGGTGCTTCTGCTTTAGCTAAACTAATTTGCCCCTACTTCCCTGTTCGCTTCACCCTCCTGTCTCTGATTGTACTTGCCCACTGTGCGTGTGAAGCTGCATGCCATAAGAGGTTAAATGTAGTCTTGAGGATGCGTCATTGTAATCAGTAGTGGCCCTTGAGTTGCTCTCAACAAGTTTCATCCCTGCATTCAGGCTTTGACTAGCAGCTTACATAGTGCACTGCTGTGTGTTTTCTATGACTATTCTTTTCTCTTGCAGCCATTCCACAGTGATGATAATGTGTGTTGCTGACCAAGGGAGATAAAGGCTTACTTATTGTGTTCCTCTGTCTCTCCCCATCGCACAAATAAGACCGTTGGCACTTCCAACAGGAATCCCGAGCTGAACATGATGGGGGGAAAAAATGCAATGCAATGAAATTCACCGTCACGCGATTTCCAGGTTCATTTTGGCTGTTTGTTTTTTTTTTTTTTTTTTTAGAAAACACCGGCGAGACTTGAGAATGGGCTGCACCGTGATGTCGATGCCCTGCCAATTTGTTGTGGCATGCCGATGGCTATTTTTCAGCGAGAAGTAAAGCCTTCGCTTACACCGGGTGTTGTTCTCGCTGCATTCATTCAGTGAACTCGTGAGGAGGAAACACTTGGGTTGACATTAAGTGCAGACTTCCCAACAAAAGGATCTTGTAGTGCTCTCTGACTTCCCAGACTCCCATGCTCATCCACAGCTAAAGGTCTCCATTAAGCCAGCAGGGAGGCACGCCATCTCTATTGTGCGCCATACTTTTATTGTTGATCAGCAATGTGGCTGCCCTTCCACACGACTCATTCTATGATTCCATTACCTTTTGGTTGGTTTTTTTTTTGGGGGGGGGGTCGTTCCCCCCAACTACTGCACACCCCAGATGATACCCAACCGACACACACATTCTACTTCCCCTTTTCCAAGTCCCCGCTGGCCCGTCAACCAGTCCTCATCCCCCTTGTTCTTGTAGCTGCACAGCTTTGGTTTCATTTTCTCCTGTCCATCCTTTAAACCTCCCTCCCCTTCCTTCCTCACGAGCCGTCTCAAAAAACAAAACAAACACCCCGTCCTGTCCTGTGTGTGCGTGCGTGTGTGTGTGTGTGTGTGTGTGTGTGTGTGTGTGTGTGTTTTGGTGGATTTTGGGGGGTCGGTTAGTAGAGTAAGGAGCTAAAAGCCTTTTGTCCAGCAGGAAAGACCATGTCAGCACCCGCACTGGGAAAGAAGAGAATGGAGTTGTGGAGTGGAGGGAGGGAGGGATAAGGGGAGAGATAGATGGAGAGGAAGACACAGAGAGAGATAGAACGAAGGCGAGATGGAGAGGGGGGTGGGGGGAGTGGCTGTTAGAGGGAGACGGCTCTGGTCATTTTGCCCCAGTGTATGTGAGCGTGTAAGGGTCGCAGGACCTAAGAGTCTGTGACTAATACGGGCTTGGTTATTCAACCCCACCCCACCCCATCCCCAACCCCCCCCCCCCCAAAAAAAAAGAAAACTCCATTCTTCCACTGTCCAGATGGTCAGTGAGAAGAGCAAATCCTGGGAAGATGAGGAGAGATTTGCGATTCCATCACAGGAAGGGGTAAAGGCAGGGATGTACGCACGTGTGTGTGTGTGTGTGTGTGTGTGTGTGCGTACGAAGGCACACTTCAAAAATGTCCTGCAGACCGCAGCAGTGCAAGCTGCACAGCGCCACAGTCGGGAGCGTTGGGCCGGGGGGAGTTCGGTTAGCCTCGGCCGTTTTCTTTGGATGGATTAAGACCCGGGTTTCAGATGAATCACATGTTACGGTTTTTGTCCGACACTTTGCAGTTGGGGTTAAAATCCCGCAGCGTGAACGCCAATTCATTTGTCTTCCTTAAATTGCGAATTAAAATGCCTTGAGTAATCAGATCGAGCTGAGAGGTATACTAACCAGGATATTAAAAGTTTTTAAGCTTTTTACAGCCCTGCTCTTGAGCACGTTTGCCAAGTAACCGCACATGCGATGAATTTGTCTTGGTGTAAAGCCATCATGAAGTATAGGACGTAACACGGGATAATTAAGTATAACGTTTCCAAGTTCAGTTGGCAAGGGCGCAAATGAATATAGAGATTAATAGGTTTCCTTTATGCAGACTGCATAAAAGAAAAACTATTTGATAAATATCTTTGCAAAATCTTTCTTTGCCAATCAGGATTTTTTTTCCCCCTCTGTTGCCATCCATCATCTTTATATATGCAAATGAATGAAATAAACTTAACTGAAAAAAAATATTCATCAAATAAAATATCCTTGCCAACTGTAGCAGCTCTTGCCAGGATATTTCATTGTATTGCAGTAGGTTTGGCTGTGCTGATGTTTGTGTGTTGAATAAGAAGAAAGGTAGAAGCAGACGGGTAATTTGAGGAGGTGTTGGTAGAGGAAGCAGAGCCGTGGACTAAGAGTGTAGTTGAGACTGTACAGACAACTCAGGTCAATGTATTTGTATAGCCCATTATCAGCCCATTATCACAAATTACAAAATGTTTATTTGGGGGGGGGGGGAATTTCCCCCCCCTTTTTCTCCCCGATTGTACATAGTCCATTTCTCCACTCTTCTGAGCCGTCCCGGTCACTGCTCCACCCCCTCTGCCGATCCAGGGAGGGCTGCAGACTACCACATGCCTCCTCTGATACATGTCGAGTCACCAGCCGCTTCTTTTCACCTGAAAGTGAGGAGTTTCGCCAGGGGGACGTAGCGCGTGGGAGGATCACGCTATCCCCCCCCCCCCTCAAACAGGCACCCGACTGACCAGAGGAGGCGCTACTGCAGTGACCAGGACACATACCCACATCCAGCTTCCCACCCGCAGACACGGCCAATTGTGTCTGTAGGGACGCCCGACCAAGCCGGAGGTAACACGGGGATTCGAACCGGCGATCCCCGTGTTGGTAGGCAACAGAATGGACCACCACGCCACCCGGCCGCCCCACAAATTACAAATTTGCCTCAGTGGGCTTTACAGCAATACAACATCCTGTCCATCCAGACGAAAGTAGCAGCACACAGAAGGGGGGCAGGAAATGACACACTGATCTAAGCAGTGAGTTCTCCAATGTGCACACCAGTGGCATCACCTATAAGTTGCCTTCTGGGTCTGGAGTGAAAACACACACACACACACACACACGCACACACACCACACAAAATTCAAAATAAGAACTCTGACACCTGTTGAAATAGCCTTTTCCTTCTTCCTCTCTGTTTCCCCATTCTCCTTCCTTTTTCTTTTCAAGGTAAGGTGTCTCATTATTGATCAGCCTTGCACCCAGTCTGGCAGTATGTTATTGTTCTACAAATAGTGATATTTGCAAAATCCCAATCTCAGCATTGTCTATCAAAGCTGAAATGATGTGCTTAATGTACGAGTTTATTTTGTCACACAGGCACCGGGGGATTTATGCAGCTGCATATTGACAGAATCAGTTTCATTTGGTGTCAGACTGCCATCCGAGGGACTTTTTTTTTCTTAATGTTCAAGACTGTTTTTCTTGTTGACAACCGTTTCCATCAGCTGCTTCACAGAATTTATTTAGGTTGATTTTTTTTTTCCTGTCAAGGAGAAAAATAGGACGGCACTCAATCGCAACACTTGGTCCTGTAAAGAAACAATTGGCCATTTTATGTGGAGAAACGCGGGTATACAAATGACCTAGCTGTGCAAATCTCTGCGCAGGATACTTTGTCCTCCTGCTGAATGCTGTCCTTTCATTGGTTTCATTGGGTAATGGGTTTTGCTTTAAAAGCATCACTCTATGTAACCTTAGAGGTAAGGCACACAAACTGAATGTTCATACGTGTGCTTATTCACTGACACGGGGACACCTACATATTCCCCCATTCAATAAGCTTCTGATTTGCAGCTCGCACTTCTTTTTCTTTTTGCGATTTGTTTTTTTGGTTCAGTCTTTTTTTTTCTTTTTTTTTCTTTTATGTTCCTGAGTAAAATGAAGCAAACGTATCATTTAGAAAATCATTCTAAAACACTCATTTAAATCCAACTCTTTTTACTCGCATAAGTAGAAAGGAGTTTCATGTTTTGTGAGTGTGTAATGACATCCTTGGCACAGGGGCAGCAAATCTCCCGTGCAGGAGTCAAGAGGATGGCGTTAAACTTACAAGTCTGCAAACATTATGACGCCACATTATTATCATTACACTCAGAATGCTATGGCCGTATTCATTCAAGCAGACGCGTTATGTTGGCCCATTTAGATGACGAAGGAAGGTTTTCAGCATTGCAATTGCTTGTTGCACTGCATATGCATCGGATAGTTGCACAAAGTAAAAACCAAGAACTTTGCCCCCCCCCCCCCGTTCTCAGTTGGGGTTGTGTCAATTGCAAGCTAGTCAAACCACACTGTGCAGTCACAGATGAAAAAAATAAACAAAAACCTTTCAGAGGTTTTATAATATCCATCAAATGATCCATCATAGCAGCCCCCACTCCCCCCCCCCCTGCAGAGCAGTACAGTCCCGGATCCAGGACCCTCTCCCAGCCAACTGAGGTCGAGCGCGCCTGTTGCCACAGCGAAGCCAACCATGTGCTAGCGAGGCCAGCTGTGACACAGGAGCCGTTCGCTCTCATTTGCACCTCATTTACCACCACCACCACCCCTCCCACCCACCCACACACCCACCATCTAGACCTCCATCCTTCCTCTGCTCTCTTTCTCCCTCTGCCAGCATACCAACATTTGCTCTCCCGTCGCTCTCCAAGACCATTTCTACTGTGCCCAGTCAGCTGTGGCATGGTGAAACAGCATTGTCTCTCTGTCTCTCTCTTTCACTCTGTCTCTCTGTCTGTCTCTCTCGCTCTCTTGCTCTCTCTCTCTTTCTCTTTCGCTCTCTGTCTCTCTCTCTCTCTCTCTTGCTCTCTCTCTATTCTCTCTCTCTCTTTCTCTGTCTCTGTCTCTTTCGCTCTCTGTCTCTCTGTCTCTCTCTCTCTCTCTCTTGCTCTGTCTCTGTCTCTTTCGCTCTCTGTCTCTCTGTCTCTCTCTCTCTCTCTCTCTCTCTTGCTCTCTCTCTGTCTCTTTCGCTCTCTCTGTCTCTCGCTCTGTCTGTCTCTCTCTCTCTCTGTCTGTCTCTTGCTCTCTCTGTTCTCTGTTCTCTCTCTCTCTCTTGCTCTGTCTCTCTCTTCCCAGAGTTTCTCAGTGACACACACCCACTCATGTTAACATTCAGTGCAATACATGTCTCCGAGTCCTGAGCACTTATATTCACGGTATGTCCAGTATGTGTTAGGAACACTTTTTTTTCTGCCCCACTACAACTTTTCATTTTAAGCACATTCTACACCGGACATGCTGGTTTTCTGCTAATCTTTGTATTTCGGATCCTCTGAACAATCGTAATGTTGTTGTAGATTGCCATACGTGAAGGTTTTTGTTGCTTTGGCTTTTTTACAACAGCGTTATTAACGAGGGATCAGGCGATTGGTGCAGCTGCAACGGGCTGGCACACAGGGAGGTCAAACAGGAAATAAACAGAAGGAAAGGAGACCAAATAATTTACAGTCATGTCTTGACCCACTGTAAACCTGATCCAGCTCCAGATAATGTTCTCTCTCTTTATCGCTCTCTCTCTCTATCACTCTCTCGCTCTGTCTCTCTCTCTCACCGTCTCCCTTTCTGTCTTTATCTCCCCCTCTGTTCTTCCCCACTCTCCTTGGTATGAATCTGCTGTATCTCATTCCCTAGTGCTAATTCCAATTTAATTGCCAGTAGCCTGAAGTCTCCTCAATAGGAGTAACAAATGGTTTGATTCTGTAGACTTCATCAGACTGCATTTTAAATGCGACACAGTAACCCGGCGCGAATGCCAATGAAGCCTGGCGAGTAGCTCCTCTGTTTACTAATTATCCTTTTTCTTACTCCGAGCCACACTGCACAAGTTGTCTGATTAAATCGGATTTGTGGGATTGGAGGGTGAGGGTGGCGGGTAGGGGTGGGGGTGGGGGGGTAGGATTGGATGTTGAAGCGTGGTCCCTCTTTGTAAATGATCCACAAGGCCAAGATGAGGAGAACGGCTGTGCAACTGTAAATTACATTAAAGGGCTTCTGTTTGTGCCTCGGTAGATACGCAGGCAAAATAAATTCCCATCTAGAGAAGCTGGCATTACGTGTGGTGGGGATAGATGATATATATTAGTTACCAATGCAAAGACATTAAAGTTTACTGGCATTATTGAGTCAATGTGCACTGCAGTTCGCACGGAAATGCTTCGAATATTCCCCTTCGTATTTTTGAAGTCCAGCAGACTGTGTACTGTTCCGCGGATATCATTCACCGGTAATGGGTAGTTTATAATGGCGTATGGTATCATACAGAAATTAAGTTGACGATTAAGTAATTTGAATAACTATTTGAATAGTTCTGTGCTACCCACCTACAGTAGGAGCAGAATATGCAAGCCGCAAAAAAGGAAATCTGCACTGGTATAAAGACCTCTCCCTGTCAACTAAATGGCCAGTTGAGCTGCCATATGGTTGTGCTGACATTATCTCTGGGTAATTAATATGGCATCTCGCCTGGCATCTGGTGGCATTAATCTAGCTGGGAGCAGTTCATCTCACAATGTCAGCGCTGCTGCAGGCCCGACATGAGTTATCGCTGCCCGGCGGAACCGAGAAGGCAGGCGAAGGGGGGAGAAAAAAAAAACCCCGGAAAATTGTCAAGTATGTGGTTGATTGTTTGCTGTGGCTGTTTTGGTTGCTTTTAATGGAGATTGCCCTCTTTTGCTCTGCTTGCTAGTTTGATTGTTTTGGGATGGCAGTGTCCTTCTTTTCTTTTGTGCGTGTTTGTTAATGTCAGTTTGAATAATTAGCAGATTGTTTTATTTAATTATTTTAGCCGTTTGTAATTAAAATGAAACCGGCGTAATCTTCAGGGGTCCGTGTGCAAGTCGCACCCTGACATAATTATAATAAAAATGATGGTAAAAAATTATGCTTATAACAATGATAATGACAGTGATAATGATGATCATACAGCATAATTGTGACCAAATGCTTTCTTGTGGACAACATGAATATAGTGTTTTTCACATAGTTCTGCACAACTTTTAGTATATTTTGATAGGATGCTGGTAAATGTGCCAGTGTTGAATAAATTAGAAAAAAAACATTTGTTTGTACAAAACATATAATAGATTTTACAATATTTTGTCACCAATTCAAAAATACATCTAGTTAAAAGAAAATAGGTAAATAAAAAACACTGTGACAGAACTGCTACCCAGGTATATGCTATTTTATCATAAATAAAAGTTTGTGACTGCCCCATACTTACTCCTAGCTTTGCAACATTGCAAGCAAGTTAGCCTGTTGTGCAAGGGAGAAGCCCTGCATGTCTCCCATCTCTTGTACAGTAAGCTACAGCCTCCTTGCTTCTTCCATCAGTGACCCCCCCACTGCCATCGTCTCTCCTCCGGTTTCATCAGAGAGTCTGTATGTGCATGGGAAACGCTTTTTCATTTTGTAATTATTCTGTGTGTTTATCTATTTGTCCTTTTGCACTATATCTGTATGTTCAGATGCTGCTACGAGAATAAAGAAAAAAGTGCACAAGAAGTGCAATGTTAGAAGTATCAAGAAAACTGGGGGTCCTGCTTTGTTTTTGCTTAGTTTGTAGCATTACCACAGCGATATGCTATGGTTTTGAATCCCCCTGCCCCTATTAGAGTTAATATTTGCAATATGTTGTAGCCATATACTACCCTCCATAGACTGAGAGCTATGGGGGCAATCCTATTGCATGTTCTGTCTAACTCATACCATTACCAGCTGTGCCTCGCCATCCATTACCACCATCATGCTACCACCATCATGCTGCCAGTCACAACATACTCATCCTGGTTGGCAGTGAGGTGCAGGAGGGAGGAGGAGGAGAGTTTATGCTGCCCTCTAGCCCCACAGACTGTGTTTTAGCAGTTAGCCTCCACGCTGTAATGTTTCAGTGCCAAAAAGGTCACTAAGCATCGCTTTTCTTTCTTTCTTTTTCCAACTACAACCTTTGCTATAGTTAGAAAATGGATCTCGCTACAAAAGATTAACAATGAATAAATGTCATTAGATATTTATTCATTTTCAGCCCATCGGGATTCGACCGGATTGGAAAAGGTCCCTGATGAGTGGAAACAAGAGAGGAAATTGTTATGCTGCACCCCCACCCTCACTAGATTTCACACCACAGTTGCAGCGGTCATCGTTTTGGCAGTTCGTTGGTTAGTATTGTCTCCTTCAGCAGGACCCCCTGTGGGTAACTATTGTGGTCACTGGCGCCGCGGGAATGCCAAGCAAGCCCCTAAGTCCGGCCGTCCGATACACTCTAACCCTCTCCTGCCCACCCGCCCCCACCCATACCCCTACAAAATCTTTGCGCGGCTGCCCTTTGTGACCCCTTAACCCCCACCTCCTGGCAGGTTCCCACTGCTCTCACATAGTGGACCTTCTCTGACATGCACCAAAACGCTTTCAACCACACTCGTCTTCTGTTAAATGAATCAGACATAAAAGCTTGTGCATATACACTCGCGGTTAATCTACTGCAACGACGCGACCAATTTATAAATGTTTCCCTCCATTTCCCTTCGGCTGGTTTTGAATTGCCGTCCAGATATATATCCAAGCTCAAACACAGTTTGAGATGTGGAAGTGCTCTCTTAGTAGCTTCACAGTCTAGGCTCAAAGGGAAATGATCGCATTTCTCAACATTATCTCCATCTATATGTTGTAGGGATAACACTCCATTAGCAGCCATAATGCGGTGCAGTCTTGTGTGTGTCTCTGAAACGCTGCCAAGATTGTGTCTGCCCGTGACATCATTGGCAGACGATCCTTAAATGTAAAAACTTACTTCGTTGTTTGACAATATGCTGCATTGTATAAGAAAATGTGAACAACACCCCTACATACAGCTGTATAATCTGCACGGGTTGTACACATTTTATTACACAGCTGTATGTGGCATCGATTTTCAGATTTTATTATACGATGCAGCATATCGTCAAATAAGGCAATAAGTTTTCACATTCAAGGGTTGCCCACCAGCGAAATCCCCAACGGACACTTCCATACAATTTCGGTGCCGTTTCAGAGACACACAGTTCAGTACTATGGCTGCTAATGGAGTGACATTCCTACTACGTATATATGGAGACAATGTTGGAAAATAAGTGGTTGTTTCCCTTTATGACCAAGGGTTGATCAAGTCTTCTCTAACCCGGCCCATGGGCTCTGAAAACACCTGCCTGACAAGATCCAGCAAGCCAACTCTTTTCATGTTATTATTCACATCTTGATTCACTCCTCACTCTTTAATTTACATGGAAATGCGCTTTGATGGCACAAAAATTATATATTATAATTTGATTGTACGTTCTTTGATGAAAATTATAGTTATTATTCTGCATTGGTTATGATCACAGTATAGAGGCGTACCCAAACGCAGACACAAAAAGTGGAATTAAGTCATGTAAAAGGGATTTATTGTAGGAATAATGGGGAATGAGACTGGCAGGCAAGGCAGAATGTAGAGAGGCGATGGCGGATGGCTGAGCTGAGCAGGACAGACGGACGAGGAAGTGAGTGTGGCTGGAAGAGGATGAGAGAGAAGGCAGGCAGGAGAACCGGAGAGTAGTGATGCTGGAAGCACAAGGAGACACGGAAAATACAGGTAACACAAACAACACGAGGAATAACTCTGAATACACAATTGCAGAGCGGCCGAGGGTGAATGCACAGCGGCCGAGGGACTAGCACAGTGGTTGAAACGACGATCTGCCGATGAGTGGCTGGAGAACCAGAGTAGATGTGTTCTGTTGAGGTGATGAGTTGATTGATGGAAGGCAGGACAGGTAAGGTGAATGAGCTGAAAATCAGGGGGGAGCCGGAGAGTGCCAGGGAAGGAAGCCCCACCCACACCACATACACACACACGCACACACACACACACAAACACACTCATACAGAGACAGACAGGAAAACATGAGACACCACGGAAAAGGGAAACATAGATAAATACAAGGGAAACAACTGGAGATACGACGGGAGCTGTGACAGCACTGCCGTTATTGCGCTACGGGTAATAGCAGTCATAGCAGTCATGGTTATGTGTGAGGTTTTGACTCCTTTCTGTGGAAATCACCGGCATACTGTACTGTCCATACTTGAGTGCTTGATAGAAGCGTTAACTGACTTATGCACAAGAAGTCAGTCAGAAATGCACATCCTGTGATGAGTTGGTCTCAATTTTCCATTTCAGGTTTTTGTGAGGGGGGGGGTTTGGTTTAATGTAACGATGCTTACGTTCGGTATTATTTTTGCTCTTGTACGGCAGACAAACTGTACCCTTGTATAGAGTGCTATTGACAAGAACAAGCAGTAACAGGGGTTAGGGTCTCTGGTAATGGCCTGTGATTGAACACCTTGTGCCTCAGTCTTGCTCTTCTCTGCCTCATTAACTCTGGCAGGTGCTCGGCTCAACATGCACATGAAGCAGCATTGCACGCCGCAGCCGGTGCACATTTAACTGTCTACAAGGGAAGACGTTTGAACGCTTAGGATTGATTCAGGTGCCGTGCTGTTCATTGCAGGCCTAGCTGGTTTTGTAACTGTGGAACATGTAGATGTAAACCGTAGTTCTAGCCCGGAAACATGGGACTCGTCTGTGTCTGAGGATAAACTGTATTCCCCCAGAAGGGAAATAGTTTTGCACAGCAGCAGTTTTAGATGTGACAATAGTGAATGTAGAATAGCAATGAACACATTTTTTTTCTCCCCAACTGTATCCGGCCAATTACCCCACTCTTCTGAGCCGCCCCGGTCGCTGCTCCACCCGCCTCTGCCGATCCGGGGAGGGCGGCAGACCACCACATGCTTCCTCCATTACATGTGGAGTCGCCAGCGCTTCTTTTCACCTGACAGTGAGGAGTTTCACCAGGGGGACATAGCATGTGGGAGGATCACGCTACTCCCCCCAGTTCCTCCTCCCCCCAAACAGGCACCTTGGCCAACCAGGGGAGGCGCTAGTGCAGCGACCAGGACACATACCCACATCCGGCTGCCCACCCGCAGACACGGCCAGTTGTGTCTGCAGGGACGCCCGACCAAGCCGGAGGTAACACGGGGATTCAAACCGGTGACCCCTCGTGTTGGTAGGCAATGAAATAGACCGCCACGCTACCCGGATGCCCCAAATGAACACATTCTTAATATAAAGACAATAACAGAACGAAAATGAAAAGATACAAATAATCTATGATGAGCAAAAAACAAATTACACGGTCCAAATTGCTCAGATGACTTATAGGAAATTACTATGTCATGTTATGGTGTCATTGAGGGGCAGAGGATGTTGTCCATGATGGCGATCAGTTTTAGTCTTAGCGGTCAAATGTCACATAATGCAACGCAGAGCTCAAAATAGTCCTTTGCGATTGCCTCTGTGATTGCGGCTATACTCAGAAGCGTTGCTGCATTGTGATTTATTTTTCAAACTAAAGAAAACGGTTGGACCTATGAAGAAAAACACTACACACATTGTCTCTTAGTGCACCATCTTGCCAAGGTTGACAGAGAGGAGTGTGAGCTGACTGTTGGTGTTCCCAATTTAAAGGAGAAGCTTTTTACCACGTTTACCTTGGCTGTTCATCGACCTTTCTTGAAAGCGAGTAGCCCTTCAAAATCAGGGGGCTATGAAAATCATGCTTCCTGTGTGTTTCTGTGGGTGCCATTAGCGTTCATGCATGTGTACATGTATTTGTGTTAGTCTGTGTGTGTAGCTACACACTCTACAAAGGCCTTCATTTTAGTGCCTCTTCAAGCTTCCTGGCTTGAAGGCAGGCTTTGTGGGATTCAATGGCACTTTCCGATCATCGATAGCATTCAGGGCAAAGCGGAGCCCCGACAGTCCTGACTTCTGCCCTTGTGATTATTCTGAGGCCGTAAGCCATAACACATGAAAGGTGGATCGTTGTGCGTTGACTGGAATAGATCATAGCCTGTGTAGCATTAGTTGTGCTACTACCTGCCCCTCTGTATGAATTTACATAGGTAACAGGTTTTCTCTTTGTGCTTTGACAATACAGTCCAACCCTCCCCCCATACACGCATACACACCTACAATATTGTCTAGTCACACACGTCAAGCTTGAGGTGTGCTTTGACATAAGTGCGCTGGCTTGCATGTATGCAGTGCGTCGACGCTGTCCACATAGTTGTTTGTCTGCATACTTGACTGTAGTGTTTCTGTATGTCCTGGTGGGCAGTGTTGCATGCACATAACCCCATTACACAGTAACGGCCTGCATATGCATCTGCATATGGAAACCAAAAAAATAAACAAACGAAAAGAACAAAATGGGCATCCGGGTGGCATTGCGGTCTATTCCGTTGCCTACCAACACGGGGATCCTCAGTTCAAATCCCCGTGTTACCTTCAGCGTGGTCGGGCGTCCCTACCGACACAATTGGCCGTGTCTGCGGGTGGGAAGCCAGATGTGGGTATGTGTCCTGGTCGCTGCACTAGCGCCTCCTCTGGTTGGTCGGGCTGCCTGTTCAGGGAGGAGGGGGAACTGGAGGAAATAGCATGATTCTCCCACGCACTATGTGCCTGTAGAGAAACTCTTTACTGTCAGGTGAAAAGAAGTGGCTGGCGACTCCACATGTATCGGAGGAGGCATGTGGTAGTCTGCAGCCCTCCTCGGATCAGCAAAGGGGTTGGAGCAGCAATTGAGACGGCTCGGAAGAGTGGGGTAATTGACCCCACTCTCTCTAATTGATACAACTGGGGAGAAAAGGGGGGGGGACTGCCAAAAAAAAAGAAAAAAATGGTGGGGGCGCCCCAATAGCTCACCTGGTGGAGCGCGTACCACATAAGGCTGAGTCCTTACTCCAGCGGCATGGGTTCGAATAAGGCCCGGGCCCTTGGCTGCATGTCATCTCCTCTCTGCCCCCTGCCTTTCCTGTCTCTCTCGACTATCACTATCAAATAAAGGTGGAAAATGCCACACAAAAAAAGAAAAAAGAAGGGAATGGTGTGAAAATCCTCATTATATATCCCCTTTATGTTTTGCTGTGTTGTGTTGTCTTTTATGCTGTGCGATATCAGCTCATTTGTCCCTGTCACTTTTTGGTTTTGTGCAATGTCATGCTAGCAGATAGCGATCCTCGCTCAATGACTCAGCCTCGGTTATGTGTGCAGACACCATCAACATGGTGTTGAGCTTTTGGAGGTGTATGTGTCTGCCACACTGCAAGCCACAGTCGACTGTGTAACTGTGCAGCCACATGTATTGTAGCTGTACAGAAGAAGCATGTCCCAGCTGTGAAAAGTTTGTTCTTATATGCAATTTAAAAAAAACCTGCTAGAGGACCTCAGAGAGACGGTTTCCTGGCAGCCATGTAAAAGCATCAGTTCTCCACCAATCAGCTGGGCTGTGACTCAGCACAGTTCAATGAAAAGCAACAGGTGAGAAGAGCCAGCAGAAGCTGAGGTGGCAGACAAGACAGCAGCGGGAGCCATTCTCACACTAAAAGCACTGTGAATGGTTTGAAAACCAAAAGAGCTTACTGACTTTTGCTCGCTGGGAGACACACACATGCAAATATATGCACACATAAATGTTACGAATCACGCTGCTGAGTCTTGATGCTGCCCTGTATTTTCCCACGGAAAAACTAGTGATGAAGTAAAGGCAGCATATTAAAATCAAGACTCAACACATATTTGACATAAATCTTTCTGGAATCCATCCCTTTGCACCTCACCTTTCAGAAACTTCACATTAAATAAATGTGCATAAAAAGGGAGACATGGTATGTACGTTTAGCAACTTATATATATATATAGCATTTTTTCTGAAACCATCAATGGGGTTGTGAGTGCTCGACTAATGAAGAGCGGAATATCAACACGGATACAGGAATATATATATAGATATATAGATATATATATAGATATATATATATATAGATATATATATAGATATGATGTAAAGTTTTTTTCCACCCTTTTCCCCTCAGTTGTACCTGGCCAATCACCCCGCTCTCTGAGCCATCCCGGTCACTGCTCCACCCCCTCTGCCGATCCGGGTATGGCTGCAGACTACCACGTGCCTCCTCCGATACACGTGGAGTCACCAGCCGCTTCTTTTCACCTGAGAGTGAGGAGTTTCACCAGGGGGACATAGCGCGTGGGAGGATCACGCTACCCCCCCCTCTCCAGTTCCCTCTCCCCCCGAACAGGTGCCCCGACCGACCAGAGGAGACGCTAGCACAGCGACCAGGACACATACCCACATCCGGCTTCCCACCTGCAGACACGGCCAATTGTGTCCGTAGGGACGCCTGACCAAGGTAACACGAGGATTTGAACCGGCAATCGCCGTGTTGGTAGGCAACGGAATAGACCGCTACGCTACCTGGACACCCTAGCGACTTCTGTTTTAACTAATAGTAAGATCAGATGATTCTCACAGAACAATAGCTCAGTTGTAATTGTTAAAACCAAGATTGATCTCCTTATCCGTGCATCGTCCACCCTGTTAAAAGCAAAGACAGCCTTTCAAAAGTAGCGGAGCCGTACTTCTGCTCTGCCTCTGTTTCTGTATTGTTGTGCAAACTGCATGTATGACCAATGGGATTATCTCTTTGTGATTGGCAGCCACAGTCAACCATGCATGTAAGGTGCACAGTAAAAAAATTCCCCCAGATAGAGATCTTTCTCTGGCCAAGTGATAGCCACAGCCACTTGTCTATGGCCCCGCCTGTCCAGAAGTGGAGACGTGGCGCTGTAAATCCATCACCAACCACACAGACTCACACATTGGCTGAGCCAGGAAATGTTAGTTTCCCTTGTGAGACCTGTCTTCATCTCCACTCCTAGGGAATAGGGAAGGCGTGTTACTCAGTGGCTAGTCTCTATCCAGCCCATTTCTGCCCCCCATCCTGTCTCCCCTCTACCCTCCCGGATGCTGTCACCTCCCATCGGGTAGTATTCCTCTCCATTACCAGGCACTGTCCGTTGCCCACTTAAATAACAGCGGCCAACCACTCCAGGCCATTAAGATGCTGCCGCCACACTGCTGAGACTGCCCATGCACACACACACATACACACACACATCCTTTGCACCAGCCATTAGAAATGGAGGGGGGTAGAGAAGGTAAATTATTTTAAAAAGCCGAACGGGATTGAGACTAAGCACCCTCTCTCTCCTCTCTCTCTCTCTCCCTCCTCCAGCTCCTCCTTTCAGGTGTCCCTTTAGGCCGACTCAATTTTAAACTGTAATGGACCTCCTCGGTCAACTCCCTTTTTTCCATCTCTTTGCTTCTCTCTTCATCTATCTGTAGCAAGCCACCTGTACCGCCGGCTCCACCCCGGCTACCCTCTCTCACCTTTACACACACACACACAGACACACATACATGCATGCATGCATGTGTGCACACACCTTCCCTGTAGGGTGATTGTTGTACTAATTTGTGTAGCACTTAATAATGTCCAACACTAACAAGATATCCACCACAGTAGCGCCCAACAAAAGTGTATGTTGCGAGCAGCGGCAGAAAGGGAGCAGCGGTAGTCCCTGCCTCCTGCTTTTTGTTTTCCTGTGCAGCAGGCAGCCCATTACCATTGCATTTGATCTGAATATCTATTTAAAAGGCTGAAAAATAAAATGTTCTTTCCTGGTACCTGAGGTATATGACAGAACAGTGAATTGAATTGCTTGTAAATGTGTCATTATGACTGGGGACTGAGTGTAATAGTAACTAATATTATCAACGGATCATTATAAAGTGAGCGGACTTACCGCCAATAATTCACAAGCTAATTGTGCAACTGGGTAGATGGACCTGTTCATGTGCATATTTTGGTTAAAAAAAAAAGAACACATGTAACGTCCCTCATTGTGTTACGTTGCACAACACACGTCCGCACATCCAACGACACAACCACTTGTTAGCCTTGTGTTATGTTTCCTCTGCTCCTTAAAGAGAAAATTCCCTGCCCCTTGTTCATGCTCCTCTCTGTGCCGGGGACACTGGCAGGTGAATAGAGGCCCGTCTTTCAGGCCAGCACAATGCTGAATACAGCAGCAAACTTCTTTTTCTGCCATTTAAATGTAAAGATGAGAACATGGAGAAAGGTGAAGGCTGAGCAAGAGCCGGTGAAAGAGACTCGTCAATATCGTTTATTGTCGCGCTCGTGTGTGTGGGTGGATGTGAACACCTATGCTCGTGTGGACATGTGAAAGGTATTGGGCATAAAAAGGCGATCTGTCTGTGGAGAGGGGATCTGGATTAATGCAAACACACGGCATCAAACGCTTTAACACAGGGTCACACTCAAGTACACGTGCACTCATTCAGCCCCCCCGCCCCCGCCTTTGCTTCTGGCAACACAAGTCTACACTGTACCACAATGGTGATAATAGGTTAGTTTTATAAAGATTCACATGCTGAACTGTGTGTGTGTGTGTTTGTGTCTGTGTGTGTGTGCTTGTTTTTCTATCCCAGTGGGGACCAAATTAGAATAGAAAAACCTGAAACCTGCTACCGAGTGGGGGCATTTTATGGGTCCCCATGAGCAAAAGGTCTGTTGTAGGGTTAGGACTTGGGGTTGGGGTTAGAATTAGGATTAGGTGAAGGTTAGGGTAAGGGTTAAGGTTAGGCATGTAGTTATGATGGTTAAGGTTAAGGACTAGGGAATGAATGTGGTCAATGAGGTGTGTGTGTGTGTATGTGTGTGTGTGTGTGTGTGTGTGTATGTATGTGCACATACCGGTTTCGTGTTTTAGACCTCACCCCCAGACCTGGGTTCAAAGGTCGGCTAACCTTTTACATTCCAAACAAACCTTTTTTCCGCTCATTCCCTCATTTTGCTCCAGATTCCCAGTCTGCCCACCCCCCACCCCCACCATACCTCTCTCTTTCTCTTGCTGCTTTACCCAATTTCTTTTTTCTTCAAGCGTATTTTCTTCCAAACAAAAATGTGTTCTTAGAAACTGCATATGGCCTCTTTGGTCACTCAACTTTTCCCAACTTTAAACAACAAATGTTTTGCTACGTCACCTCTTCAGTCTGCTCGTTCATTTGTTAGCGTTTAGCAGCCCTTTGGAAGCAAATGTGCTCTACATGTCCCTGAGCTGAGCTGAGCTGAGCTGAGCCAGCCCTTGGACTCATGAGGAAGTGAGAGAAAGAGGGAGATGGAGGAGAGAGAAGACGGTAGGAGGCATGCTTGTCAATCAAAGCCACTTAAGTACCACAAGTCCTGGAGGGATTCCAATGACAATCGACCTCAATCAATGACCCCTTTCTTATTGATAAAAGGAAAAAGGAGTAAAACGGGCAGCCAAGGAAAAAAAAGAGGGGGGGGGGGACAACAACGAAAAACAAAGCAGACAGAGAGATGGGCAAAGCGAGAGTCTGAGAAAAAGAGACTTGTCAGTATTTATTTGCACACAAGCGCTGTTACACCTCACTTTCTGCAAATCCAAGGACCGCTCTCCTCTTATCTGTCTTCTCGTCTTGCCGTATTTCTCTTCTCTGCCCGCCCGTCTCTTGTCGTTCTCTTCCGCGCACTCGAATCGACGGCTTGATTTTATTTTTCTCATCTCTGATGCTACCTCGCGCTCACCTTGTTCTCCCCTTCTTGCATTCTCATCCGCTTCCTCCTCACTTTCAAATTCCTTTTATCTTTATCTCCTTTCACAAACTGTCCTGTCCTTCGTCTTCCGTTGGTGCACACTGTTCTTCTCTTCCTTCTCCCTCTCTCTCTCTCTCTCTCTCTCTCTCTCTCTCTCTCTCCCTCTCTCTCTCTCTCTCTCCCTCTCTCTCCCTCTCTCTCTCGGGGTGTGGTGCAGCGGTGACAGTGATTGATCTGGCTAGGAGGCTGTCTATGGGTCCTCTTCCTCCAGTGGTTATGAACATGAGGCGGGCTGCTCTTCATAGATTTTTAAATTAGTGTCAGCTTTGCCCCAAAGATGTGTTATTGACTGATGAAATAGAAACTGAGCTCCAAACACTCAGTCCTTCCCCAGAGTTTTCCCCAGCCTGGTAATTGAAAAAAGTGTGAAGCTAGTGTGTTCAAGGGAGCATGCAAGTAGGTGGGTGTGCGTGCACATGTGTGCACTTATGTTTGTGTGTTTGTCTGTGTGTCTGTCTCTGTGTGTAAGCAACTGTGCACTCTTTATCTCTGCCGGAGAAAAATGCACAGTGCCGGCTCGAGTCAAGATTCAGTTGAAGTATGGAACAGGAGATCTTTATCGCTTTACGCGCTCTGTGAAGCCTGAGCATTGTGTGCACCTTTAATCCTACAGATACAGTAGCATGTTCCCTTTAAGTCAACGTTTGCTGCGATTGGCAAGCCATAATGAGTCTTAGCCGCCTCACAGATCCTACCATTGTTATACGTCCCACACCTGTACGTCTCCATCATCAGCAGTGCGCACAATCTGCAGCCCATTCATGTGCTGAAACAAAAGTGCACTCGCTGTCGACACACCTTTTGATAGCGATCCTCTGCAGTGGAGGGTAGCCACGGGACTCTGCACCGCACCTCCCGGAGGGATTACCCGCGCATTAAAGCAGACCGTCCAACAGGTTGTGAGCAAATTCCGGGAACGTTCGTTAAAAGATTTTGGAAATTAGTTTTGATATCGTAATGAATTTAAGATGCAAATGAGGCTGTTTGATTTGCGATCTGTAAACAATAATCATTTATCACTTTTTCCCATTATATTCTATCAATTTTGACCTAAAAGTAATAATTAAAAAAAAAAACGTGGATAATCCTTATCATCTAGAATCACTGTTTCTGAAATTGAGTTTTCTTTTACTTTGCATTATTACAATTTGAAGGAGATAACCTGCACTTTGTAACAAGGGACAGTGGAGGAGATGATCAGTGAATTGAATATAAAAATCCATGTAATCCCAGTGTCGCATCCAGTTTCTCCTATCTCCTTTTCTTCCAATAGTAAAGGTCATATATATAGATATAGATATATAGATACATACATTTTCATTTTAACTAGGCAGTCCTGGCTACTCTAACACAAGATGCATTTACACCAGAGTATAGTGGTAAACGAAAGCGGCCTTTCCAACTCTTGACCACAGCCCCCTGTGTTGTGTCTTTGTTGTGCGTCTTCTCTGCAGGTTCAGACATGGCCATCTTCTGCCTGCTGTGCGGGAAACGCTTCCAGAACCAGACAGCACTGCAGCAGCACATGGAGGTCCACGCTGGCGTTCGCAGCTACATCTGCAGCGAGTGTAACAGGACCTTCCCCAGCCACACTGCACTCAAGCGTCACCTACGTTCGCACACGGGTCAGTTGCAGCAAGTTCTACCTATCTTGAAGTGTAACTGCCCTCAGTTAACAATGAGCTCACTGCACCGCATTGCTTTGGAATCTCCTTTTGGTTTAGAGTGAATGAGAGAACCTTCATCTCTCTCTCTCTCTCTCTCTCTCTCTCTCTCTCTCTCTCTCTCTCTCTCTCTCTCCTTGTGTGTGTGTGTGTGTGTGTGTGTATACCAAATAGTGCCACCACAACATTGCTGGGATTTCACAGATAAATGAGCAGGATACTCTCTCAGTTCCAGCTATTGGGCCATATTAACTTAACTAATAACTGGTTGTTTTTAATTTGATTAGCCCTTAATGAAGCACTCTCAGATGGCTTTACACTCCCATGGTGAGAAACAGGTAGATACAGTATACCGGGGTACCTTTTCAAAGCCCATATTCACTGGAATTATATATTTCCATCACACACTGACAACATGCAATTCGAAAATTTTTATAAAGTTTGAAAACATTTTTTAAATTAGTGGTACATAAATGTTGGTCTTTAACTCTTAATTCTTTCAGTTTCTGTCAGGAGACATCTTGGTACCATTACAAAAGTTGCTGTTATGTGTTAATCTGAAGTTCTGATTGTGCATTTCACACAAGAATAACATAGGAGTCATGACAGATCCCCATAGTGGGCTGTACAGAACAACTGAAACAGTAGGTATTAAGTTGAGCCTGGTCCCTATCAGTTTGTTGTCATTTTTTCTGAGGAAAAAATGGCAATCAACTCACTTCTTTTGTGTTTTAAATTGGATTTAGCTTTGATCAATTTTTCCAAAAGTCTCCCGAGTGATTTTATTTTCTTTTGAAAATGTAATGATATATAATAAATGTAATAATATATACAAGTCTTTGGTATGCGACGTAAAAAAAGTGGATATTTAATTGGATTTGACACTATAGTAAATCACAATCAGCATTAGTTATTCAGTATTCAAAAATATTCAAGAACGATTCAAAAAAAGAATTAAAAAGAATTAAAAAAAACATTCAAAAATAGTTAGTGGTTACAATTAAACCTGAATTCAAAAGGTTTCTGGCTGGTTGTACCAGTGGGAAACACTGCCTGCAACTCTAAATTGTAGTGCTGGAGGTTTTTGTGGATATTTTACCTTTTGAGAATAGCCAGTTAAGTTTCAATCTGACAATAACAGATACAAAAATAGGGGGGGGGGGACGGTATGAATAACTCAAGTAATAACTTGAATAATTTGAGAAGTGAAATTAGAAAGTCTCTGGTTCTATGAACCTTTCCACTGATGGTGCTTTTACAAAGAACCATTGACCCATACACAAAGCTAGGACCTTGCTACCCCTTATCACTAACATTGTCTTCTTCTCCCACCACCTGTCAAATAATCACCATCCTTATCAAATAAATGTGACATTTTTACTTCAATAACATTAAAATGAGAACCTTTGACCTTCGCTGTTATTGAAATTCCACTACCGTGTGACGTCTAACATAGGAATAGCACACACACACACACACACACACAGACCATCTGACTTTTAAATTCCCGTCTATCGTCATATTATTAACACACGAGGAGGCGAACATCTTTACTTTGGTTCTCAGGTTGGCACTCCAGATGTTGACAAAAGCCTTTTCAGTATGACTTTTCTCATCCAATCACACCGGGGGACACATCCACTGTCAAGTTTACGCTCGCCATGCTCACATTGTGATCCGATGAGCCAGACTGTGTACCGAGGTGGTCTGGTTCACATTCAGATCGGATCTTGGTGAGGTGCGGACAGCGTGCGGGCAAATTCAGGGCGATTTTTTTTTTTTTTAACAAAAATTCTCAGATCATCTTACACACGAGTTTCTTCCCTGGGCGCGTAGAGCAAAGGAAAGAGAAACCAAAATGGACGAAAAGCAAGGCGGGAGTGCCGCTGAGACTCGCTATACTGGTCTGTTCCGGCGCTGAGCAGCACAATGGCCCGTGTTAATCACACGTCTCAGCTGTTCTCCCCTAAACAACACGGCATCTCGTTGTGCGCCCTTCCACTATAGGAAAACAGTCCAAATGTAAAGAAGAGAACAAGCCTCTCTGTGACACCACCTGCCCTTTTTCCGGATGTGCGGCGCGCGGGAACATGAAATCCGTTCACCGTCCGGACAGGCGGGTCGCTTTGAAGTGTCAAACGTGGACACACGTGTGCGGACACAGTCGGGCCCCGATTTTGGTGCATCCAATCGCAAAAGTCACATTGAAAAGACGAGTGTAACCACGGAAAAAGACATTTCCAACCAATTTGCCAGCGGAGCCTTTAATCACCTGGGATTTTAACAAACCTATCAAGGAGACCAAAAGAAGTGAGAGGAAGCTCATGGAGGCAGCCTGCAGGAACGCTGCAGAAATCAGCCCGTGTCATGAATCTGTCCTGAGCTGAAAATACATTGTAAAAAGCCGTCCTCGTTTTTTTTTTTTTTTTTTTGAGAAATCTCTCTTTTTCTTTAAAGCAGTTATCACTGCCCGGACTGCTTCGCTCCTTCAGCACGGCTGTGTAAGCCGCACAATTTGGGGAATGATTTCTACCGCATTCAAACAAAGCTTATTTACATTGACATTTTTCTTTCCTCTCGCTCGGTCCACTTGTAATTTTCCTCAGCCCGGGCTCTTGGCTGAGGCAGGGCCAACATACTAATATGTTGTTGTGAGGGAAGAGAGAGAGAGATAGCTTGGCGGATGCAGCTATTTCGGCGCAAAAAAAAAGAGAAGAAGAAACCCTCGGTAACCATGACAGAATATGAACACACGGAAATAAATCCCGTTCCAATTGCAAGGGATGGATTTTTTTTTCTTTTTGCCCTCTCTCTCTGCTCTGCCTCCCTATCTCTCCACCTCTCTCTCTCTCTCTTCCTCTTCCCTCCCAGCCGGCTGTCTGCGACCTTAAATAACAGTCTCACTGTCAGAGCCGATTTAGCTCACCGGCTCACGGATAAATATTTGAAACGAAAGGCGGTGAGATGAGAGCAGCCAGCCCTATTTACATGTCAGGCACACACACCATTAGTGTGGTGGTGGTGGTGCTAGGGGTGGGGGATAGCAATGAGACTAAAGGCGGCTCTCTGTACTGTACGCAGCACACATCTGCCTTGGCACCAGACATCGAAGAGGACACAAGCGCCTTCTCCCGTGCACCTGCCCACCAAACCCCCCTGATGCAAATGTCATTGTGGCACCTCGCTCTCTCTCTCTCTCTCTCTCTCTCTCTCGCACAGACACACACAGGCACTCACACTCACACACACACGGCTCCAGATGAGACATGCAGCCTTGTGCCACTTTGAACCTGATCCCTCTGTAGGCGTGTGTTAAAGCACAATGAGCCAGCCGTGAAAGCCATCGTTTAAATATGACGGGGAGCCGTTTTGTTGTGGGATTAGAAGTCCCCCAACTCACACAGTCGTCACCATCGGCGCCAAAAATAAGTCCTGAATTATCCATCAGGAAAGAAAAAAAAAGCCAACGGTGGCGCTCCTCAGCATTCGCCTTTTGATGTTAATAATCTCGTTCATCGTTTGCTGTGTAACAGGGCAAATATGGCGTGTGGCGGAAGCGGGCAGGACTAGGCGGCTCGTACTGCAGAGGATGGACCGGAAGGGGACCGGTCCCGTTCTCACATCCATCTATTTATTTAGTTGTTTATTTATTTGAAGGGACGTCTGTGCACTGCCCTCTTTCAGCAAACCGCATCATCGCTTGTCTCATTTAAAATCATCCCATAGATAGCCTACATCTTCAAATTTACTCATTTTTTTATTAAATTCTAATAATAATATACATTATACGAAATAATCTTTTCTATCAAATTCATAAACCATCCCTCTTATTCCCCAACCATTTTCCTTGGTCCCTCGGATCATCCATCGTCCACAAAATATGTCAGCACAACAAGCTGAAGAACAGGAAACACCCTTTGTAAAATTTCCCAAGTTTATAAAATTATTCGTAACTTTCTTTGTTTTAAGACGATCCGTTGGGAAAAACGAACAATAAGGTAGACATTTTGGATTTCCGAGGTTTGAGATGAATGGTGTCCATTTCTTAGCCCCCAGCTAGAGTTGCAGGTGCTATAATAGAGAGGGCTTAACGCATGCAGGAACCAGGTCTTCGTACAACTGCCGCTTGTGTCTGTGTCCCTGCACCTGATTGGTGGCTCATCTGTGAAAGCCGCCGTGCTGATGTGAGCCCTGACATTGGATCACCGTTTAGGAGAGAGAAGAAAATAGAGATTTAATGTTCAGTGTCTCAATCTTGCCGTCTCCTCCTTCAGCGAAGGGCACGACGACAACCTCGCCCCCGCTCTCATCCCTGTTTCCTCTCCATCGCTCCTCTCTTCTTTTTTTTCTTTTTTTTAAGCAAAGGCTCCCCGCCATATTTGCTCTCTCCTTATCAGTCCTTTTTGGTATCGTTCTTACTTTTTACCCATCCCTCTCTCTTCAGCCACTCACAAGCGTACAGACACACACATACACACACACACACACACACAGATACCATTGTACAATGTGGGCTCATAATGACAGCAGTCACAGCAGCGCCTGCAAACTCTTTCGGCCCCAACCCCCCACCTCTAGCAGTCAAACAAGATGGACCGGGCCCTCGTTAATATTCTGTTGTTGTGCTGCAGCACTTGTGTGTATGCATGTGTGCGTGTTTCAGGGTTGTTGTTCTTGTGTTTTTTTTTTTTGGGGGGGGGGGGGTTTGTTTTGTTTCTTAACTCAGAGCCAGTTTGTTTTCTACTGTGACGGGGCGTTTTGTGTTGGCAGCTGTAGTATTTGATAGTTGTATGGCCAGAGAGAGGTGAATGAGACTGAGTGAGTGTGGGGCCTGCCAGTGACGGAGCCTTCTGATTTACAGCCTCTTATCATATAATGAACCCGCCCCAGTTTGCCCACAGGCACACGCTCATCCTCACCAGGGCATGGAGCTCGGGGAAGGGGGGGTGGGGGCTCAAGGGAGGGCAGTAAATGAACAGGAAGTAGTAGGTACCCTGTTCTGCAACTGTCTCCTAGGGGGAGGGCGGGGTGAATTAGAAGAGGCAGGTGGTGGTGCTTGGGGATACCCAAGGGTCCACTCACTATGCCATGGTTCCTGGGTCCTCATCTGTGCCCTCCCTGCCATTATGAGGGACTGGCCACCACAGAGGAGGAGGGGCTATGGAGGGGGGGAGATACGAAAGGAGCAGCAAACCATCCAATCAACGGGGGGGGGGACAAAAAAGAAGGGGTGAGTGTGGGTCAAGCAGAAATAAAAGAGCAAGAAAGAAAGGAGGAGAGAAAGAGAAAGCGACGGGGTTCTGATTTACAGAGGACATATCTGCGTTGCCTACCAGCATAATGTATTCTTTACAAAATTAGGCCCCGTCTGGTCCTTAAGATCCCACAGCAAAATGTGATTATGGCATTGTCTCAGATTTGTTTAAGTCGAACATGGACCTTGCACAAAGGAAAACACTCAGCCATAATGCAACACAGCATCCTAGGTGTTTGACAACAGTAGGTGTTGGTGGAGCAACAGGACATTAGCGTAAATAACCCTCCATAGGTCTCCTCTGAGCATTAACATCCCACTCACCGGTCTGATTGGAGCCCTAATTAAAGGCAGGTGAATCTGAGCTCACTTATTATTCCTGTGGTGTTGTGCAAGCCTGCCACAGTCAATGATGGATTGTGATTTCCGCTGTGGCTGAAATGCTAGAAAGAGCACAATGTCTTACAGCGGGAGCCACTGATAACTTCATGCAGACAAATAAAGACTGTCACTTTTATTGATTTTTTTTAACCCTAACACACATGCAGGCAAGTGTGCAAACACAGTGCATGCACACACATTCGCTGCCCCCCACACACACACACACACATACTCTCACTTTCTCTGTCTTGGTTTTAACCCTGCCTCCCCCATCAAAACATCTCTTGAATCAGAAAGCTTCAAATATCACAAGGCATCAAAATGCCTTCATCCCAGAAGCCAACAAACACCCAAAAGCTGAGCAGCATCTAAAGGTAACAGATAGATAGATAGATAGATAGATAGATAGATAGATAGATAGATAGATAGATAGATAGATAGATAGATAGATAGATAGATAGATAGATAGATAGATAGAGGGTAAAAATAATGACATGTAGGATGAAATGGACAATGTCCATCAAAGAGGGCGGCATTGGTGGCAACGGCACATAATGAGAAATGCAATTTATTCCTCGGCACGCTGCCACTCAGACAGGCAGATAATGAAAAGCGTAGGTCATTGACGGTGACTTAAACCTTCAGTGGTGAAGTGAAACGCATTAAATATCCAGAACATTACGTTGCTGGCGAGTGTAGCACAGCTGTAACGGGGAAGTCAATGATATAAGGACCGATTCCTCATCAGACGCAAGAACACAATTAGTCGTTTGGCCGCTGGTGAGATACCACTGATCATTGACATATGAATATCATTTAGCACTGCCCTCTGGGGAGATCGGTTCTACGACGCTCGGAAGAACAGAGCATCGTGCCTGTTGTCTTACCGTCACCTTGGTGGACGGTTTTCATCTCAAAGGGCAGGTATGCCTCCATAGCCAGGGAGATAACCGCAACCAGCATTCATTATTACCACTGGTGTCCTGAATCTTTTTTCCGATTCTCTGACCGTATTCACGTCTTTGGAAAGAATCTTGTAAAATCATGTATCAGTTATTTACTACATCACGTAAAATACAGCCGTGCCGGCCCTGTTCACACTGAGGATTTTCTGTCCAAGTTTGGCTTTCATATAGAACTAAATTCTGTGAACCTCACCTCCACAGTACTATTCTCATACATGTGTGTCCAATATCTAAACGGTAAGTGCTCTTTGGATCCAGCTCTTAAGCTTGAAGAGTGCAACCTTAAGATGCAGGGAAATGGTCTTCCTTAGATACACGTCAGTAATGTTCACGATTGTGGTTGAGTAATGTTTTTTTTTTGACTAGATTTTCAAACAGGACTTAGAAGACTATTCCACTGGAGATGTTAGCATAAATGTCACTGGTGCTTCACACACCTGTCATCAAATACCATGTGTTCCGTGTTATATGTGTTGAGTATGTATGCATTACAGAATTTTTGTATGTTGTAATGAGGCTGGGGCAGAGGTGCATGCTGCGACACTAGGCCGTAGCTTTGTCAGCGTTGCCTTCCGTGCCGTCTACATGGCCCATATAATGATGGGATTGACAGGCAAAAGTCATTTATTACAGTACACAAAATCAAATCCCATCAGGTTGATACTATCTAGCTGCTAGTCCATGCAGACCGGCAGTTCCGATAACACCGAGGGCAGTCTGGAGGCGGCCTCACCTAGCGTTGACTGTTTTTGGTGTCGTCGTGTGGAATGCGAGGAAGTGTATTTGAGGGTGTCTGGCTGGGAGAGCTGGCGTTGGATCGGCTGGGGGAGCCTGGTCTGCTAGCCCCGGTGGGCCCAGGGACCATGGCCCTGCCCAGAGCTGCACCCGAGGAGGAGGCACCGAGGGCGGTCTGATAGAATGCAGAAGCAGGGCGGACTAAGCTAACTGCTAGCCCATGCAGACCAGACAGTCATCCTGGCTGGTGTTCATTCCCCTGGACAGTGACATCTTTTTTTTTTATGTTGGATATGTGTTTTTGTAGTTGTAATTTTTGTAGTTTTTTTTTTTTTTGGTGGTTTGGATATATATGTTCTTGTAGTGTGGATATTTGTTTTTGTCTTTGTGTTGCACTATGGGGGGAAACGATGTTTTGTTTCATTTCATGTATGCAAGTGCATAAAATGAAATGACAAATGTTCCTGATTCCTGATCTTTTGCGCAAACCATTTTTTGGTTTCTGACCTGTGCTAAATCAATCTGCTGATATGATTACATGACTCTTTGTGTAGTTTGCCAGCCGACTTGCACATATCACTGACATGGCAGCTATAATCCCGAAGATCTATATATATTTCAAATTAATAGTGTCAATGATTGTTAAGCAACATTTTTGGTAAGAAATACAAAATGTCCATAAGTAACTATTTTGTCAGTCACTAATATGACATTTACTTATCGGATACTAATATAATAACTTGGGCAATATAAAAATGGTAAATTGACTGTATTTATATAGAGCTTTTCTAGTCTACCGACCACTCAAAGCGCTTTACAATGTATGCCTCACATTCACCCATTCACACACATTCATACACTGATGGAGGAGGCTGCCATGCAAGGTGCCAACCTGCTCATCAGGAGCAGTTAGGGGTTCAGTGTCTTGCTCAAGGACACTTCTACATGCTCACCAGAGGAGCCGGGGATCAACCCAGTGAATTTCTGATTACTAGATGGTGCGCTCTACCTCCTGAGCCATGCCCCCCCAAAAAATATTATGGATATATGAAGCACCTTGGTAATTTCTCCCTCCTTAGAAACATAAACACCTTTTGGGACTTTGGTTTCCTTCCTTCAAGGACTCATCCCTCCATACATTGTGTAATGGCAGTTGTATGGGGTCGTCATTGCGTTTATTTGTGATTAGAAATGTAAGTGTATGAAAATTGGCCAAGTGGAGTATTTGTAAAAGTACAAACTGAGATTGACACCCTGTCCATAAACAAGTAATTAGTCGTAAATTTCTATCGTATCGTAATCCCCCCGTCTCCGTAAAAAAAAAAAGTGTTTCCAGCTTCAAATAAATGTGTTATGTAATGTGTCAATAGCCCGGGCAATTCAATATTGTCATTTATCCCTTTTCAATTGTGTTATGATGGAATTCGGATATTGTCATATTGTGATGTGATACACGATACAAGAATCTACTACCTAAAATTTCTTGTAAAATTAGGTGTAAAATGTTTGAGGGAGTATTACTTGGAAAACTAGTTTTGGTTTAATGTACATTACCAAAGAGCTGAATGTGATGAACCTCAGCTGGATTCTCAAACATGGTATTTTTTCAAATGGAGGCAGTCATCATGTTGCATATCAATTCTCGGGTAAAATTCCCCATGAGCATTGTTAGAATGATATTCTCCACATTGCCGAGCACTATAATCATGTTTCCTCACCTGTCACCTGTTGAATATCATCGAACGGATTGGCCTGAATAGATTTTGGTAAAGTCTTAAGCAGTTAATTACCAAAGAAACCAAAGACATGTAGTAGGATTTGGACGAGTAAATTGTGACAGTATTTGGGTACAATTGCAGGTATTTTTTTTTTTTAAATAATATTTGAGAAATTATACGTGATTGAAACATTTTCATGTTTTTGTTTGTTTGTTTTTTTTCAGATTTTTGAAATTACTGCCAGGGTCATTTTCTTTAATTACATCTTTCACTGGTGAACTTCACCACATTTTCCATGCAGGCCATTGGTGACATAATTACCTAACATGAAATTTTCTTGTGATTATATGAAGCTTAATGAAGTTTGAATTAAACTGTGTTCCTGTACAGATCTGTTTTGGAGAAAAGAATAATTGTTGAAAAATACAATATGTACCCCTGTTAATTTGGTTTTGCTGGACGGTTACATGAATTATCTATAATGATGTAAAAAAAATCGTTGTATTTTGGTCTATCATTTTGTAAGAGCAGCTCTCTTTTCAAAGGATGAATATGTCATTTTGAAACAAAATTAGACTTCATAACATCCAGAAATTTGCATATCTGTTCCCTGTTAGCATAATTGGAGACAATGTATACATGATTAGAAATTGTCATTCATAACTGCTAATGATCTATGGTGATTTTCGTGTCCATCATTGCTGCGCAAATAATCATCAGAAATAACACAAATCTTTGCATTTGTTATATGAAATTATCGTCATTTACATGAAATTGTTATCAGAGCTTCATAAATCATAACATAAATGAAACATCTGAATCAGTAAATCTCAATCAGATATAATTTATTTTTCATATGCAATGACTCAAGGAGAAAATGTGTCTGTTTGAAATGGTGCAGGTGTAAACTTGCATTGCAAATAGCTTTCGAATTTCCATCTTTGTATAAATCTTGTGTGATAGTTTCAAGATCTGTTACCACTTCAGGACCATTTGTAGAAGCCCTATAGAATGTAGTTTCCAAAGTCAACAGTGGTATAAATCCAGCAGCGATGTGATTTTGCTATTAATTCACCGCTCTGGCCTTACTTCATCCCTTCGTTACTTCTGTAGCTCATGACAAGCTAATGTAACAAGGTCTAAAGCAACAAAGTATTCTGTTTTTGAGTCATTTCTCCCATCTGCACACCAAGACAACTGTTTTCTCTTCCACGTTTCAGCAGGTGACCACCCATTCGAGTGCGAGTTCTGCGGGAGCTGTTTCCGCGATGAGAGCACGCTGAAGGGTCACAAGCGCATCCACACCGGTGAGAAGCCCTATGAATGTAACGGATGTGGGAAGAAGTTCAGCCTCAAGCATCAGCTGGAGACCCACTACCGTGTGCACACGGGTAAGAAACACCAGGGTCACTGGTTAATTTATTTTGGTCATCTACATACCCCTGCTCTACAATGCCCACAACACTGGCTGGTAATGATACTCTGCTAACACAAAATAAGATCTTATGACATGTTCACTGCAGTCGTGACACCAAAATAAACACCAATAACCTGAGAAAAAAAAATCCACAGTCTCACACTGTCAATGTTGTCACATTTCTCTAGAGATTTAGATGAAAAGTAGAGGGAAATCGCACAAGGAAATGAGACACTCAACTGGACTGTGAACTTGGGTTTGAAAGCATTTCGCCGCACTGGCTACTTCAGTTCTGGTGTCAGGTTGAAGAACTCCGGCTTTTATTTCTGTGGAAATAGACTTAAACATTCTGCACAAGTGTCCTTGCCTTATGCCCATACTCATCAAGAAAGAGTAAGGGCTTCTCCATGGAAATAGGTTTTTGTGGGAAATCTTAGCATCTGGTTCATTTACACAGACAAGTAAGTGGAATGCAAAGACTGTAGGGGTTTTTTTTCTGTTGTTTTTTAAAACCTATGCTGTCAGCAGACTGTGCATATAACACAGGGAATTGTTATGCCAATGTGTCCTATACAGTTAATCTGCAAGTGGAGTTAAGGTTCTCTAACTGCAAAAGCTGCGCAGTCTTTATTAATTATCGAGAACCACTTATAATAACTCCATCCTTTGGATGATAAGAGCACAGGGTTTTTGTTATACATTTATAGCTGCCATCGGTTCCCCTCCTCTGCATGTTTGATCAGCAAAACAACATCAGCTGCTTCTCCGAGAGGGGAACAGTCACCACAAGTGAAACAAGGAAACTTAGAAATGAAAAATGACAACATGTACCTGATACAACATAGACATATAAACAGATGCTGACAAGTGCTAGATAAAACATAATTACATCAATCTTATCAATATAACTTTAGGACCAAGGATAGAGCAATAAAGGAGAAGACAAGAAAACAAAGGAAAGTGAGAGATAGGACTAGGAAGAAGGATGTAATCTAGAAAGTGTTCAGGGGAGCATGTGAGACAGATGCTAGCAGTGTGTATGTGCATGTGACATGTCCACTATGTGAAGTGTCCACCTGTGAATGCACGGGATTCATCCCAATTAATTCTGCTGTCTGAGATCCATGACTTGGCATAATGCCTCCAAGCAGCAGACAGACTCGTCAGCCACCCAAGGGCCCTGCGGTTGTGCAGACACCCCATGGCCAAGAGAACAGCTGGAGCCCAAAGCACCGCACCCTCAGAAGAGCCCAGAGCCTAAGGGGGAGCCCAGAGCCCACAGAACAACAGCCCCACATGCCCCCGAGGAGCACAAACCAGTTCCCAAAAGCCCAAACCAGCCCCCAAGGTGCACCCCCGCCACCAACCCCAGGCCCAAGGCACATCTGCAGGCATGGGACCCGAGGTGTGGATGGCAAGCACCGACTGCTGGTCCGAGCCCCACGATCAACAGACCGATGCACCACAGGGACCACTTACTCTGGGGGGGGCATGTCCATCCACACCTGGCGTAAGAGAGAGGCCTGCTGCACTGCAGCTGGCTAGATGCTCGATTCGGCTACAAGCACCCACCCACGTAGCCGAATATCCCCGACCCAGGTCACGTGACGGTAACCCCCCAGGACTGATAGTGCCCCGCCAGTGCCTGTAGACAGCCAGACATGCTATCCCCACACCGCCCCCCGCATCCACAGCACGCATCCAGGAAACGCCAAGCAGCAGGAGCAAGGCCAACAGCCACCCCCCACCCTGCGGCTCATAAGGATGACAGCAAGCCACCCCCCTGGGGCCCCGGAAAGCACCTGGCAGCGCTTGCCACAGCCCTGTCGAAACACACCAGGCAGGACCCCATCCAGCACCAAGGACAAAGCGAGACACCTGGGCAGGGGGGTCCCCTGGCTGACCACCCACCCATGCCGACACGCCAATGTCCCACCCAACCCAGCAGTCCCGGTGCTTAATGTGTCTTGTATGGAGTTAAAATGGTGAGGTGTGGTGGTATGAGTTGTCCTCGCTCATTAGACCTGAACCACTCATACTCAAAAGACCAGAGGGATTCAACAGTTTGGGTGGTTCATATTCTCTCTGAAATTCCCTCTGTAACCCACTCTACACTTTTATAGGAATGGGCAGGTGCTAATAGCAGCATAGTTGTACAATAATGACCTGGTGAAGGCAAGAGACTGCTTCCCTCTGAGCACACTAAGGAGCTTTTACTATGAACAGAACAGAAACGGTTACAAAGAAACACAACTCGTGCCTCCGATTTGAGCGTTGTTCCTTCTCCCTCATGAGTTTCTCTGTGGACTGAGAAGCTATGTGTAGGGGGACCAAATGCAAACAGTCGAAATGCAGGACAAACGTCAAGATTTTGCAGGACATTGTGTGATGGAGGCATAACGCCCACTTTTTATAGGTTTCCAACTGCTCAAAAGGTATAAAACTTTAATATTATGCATATCAGACTGAACACATTTATAGCACTCCTGCAGTTACACTCTTGTCCAGCAGTCAGTGTACAACAGTATATAATATGCTTGAATATCAGATCAGAAAACAACTCTCTATATGCATGACAGAGAGTAAATAATGAAAACCATCTCTGACTATGTGCTCTGAAATTCAAAGCGTCGTTGACTCCTCTCTGAAATAAGACATGGCAGAGATATCTGAGCAGAGAATGCCAGAGATTATTATTGGATAAGGATCAAAGTTAATTGTTAAATGTGTATACTGAAAAAAGATGTACTTTTGTTATTTTTGCTTAAAAATGTGGGGCACGGTGTCCAGGTGGCGTGGCGGTCTATTCCGTTGCCTACCTACACGGGGATCAGCAGTTCAAATCCCCATGTTACCTCCGGCTTGGTTGTGTGTCCCTACAGACACAATTGGCCATGTCTGCCGGATGTGGGTATGTGTCCTGATCACTGCACTAGCGCCTCATCTGATCGGCCAGGGTGCCTGTTCAGAGGGGAGGGGGAACTGGGGGGAATAGCAGGATCCTCCCATGTGCTATGTCCTCCTGGCGAAACTCCTCACTGTCAGGTGAAAAGAAGCGGCTAGCGACTCCACGTGTGTCAGAGGAGGCATGTGGTGGTCTGCAGCTTTCCCCGGATTGGCAGTGGGGGTGGGACAGCTCGGAAGACTGGGGTAATTGGTCAAGTACAATTGGGAGAAAAAAGGGGGGAAAGCCCAAAAAAAAAAATGTGGGACACCATCTCGATAGACAGGATATGGTTAAAAAGGGTAAAAATGCTATGCAGTACAGCATAAAAACTGGTCGTATGCAAACAGTGTTTTCATGACAAAAATGGATAGAGCATCTCCAGTCCACACTAGCATTTTCTGATCATTTTCCAAACATTCACCATCCATATTGAAAAGGCAAAACAAGATGATCAAGTCTCTTTACCTGAGGTCACATGACAGTCGTACTTCAACATTCCTGAAAGCTCTGTTTTCGCCGTCAATGCTGCAAAGCAAGATGGGCTAAATAAAATCTATTCGCTTTTGAGCACGTTCTCGAAAAGCTCTATTTTTGATAGTGGAAAATGCTGGCTTAAACGAATTTTTGGATTTTATTCCCCCCTTTTTCTCCCCAATTGTATCCAGCCAATTACCCCACTCTTCTGAGCCCTCCCGGTCCCTGCTCCACCCCTGGGGAGGGCTGTAGGTTACCACATGCCTCCTCCGATACATGTGGAGTCACCAGCCGCTTCTTTTCACCTGACAGTGAGGAGTTTCACCAGGGGGGCGTAGCGTGTGGGAGGATCACGCTATTCCCCCCCAGTTCCCCCTCCCCCCTGAACAGGTGCCCGACCGACCAGAGGAGGTGCTAGTGCAGCGACCAGGACACATACCCACATCCGGCTTCCCACCCGCAGACACAGCTAATTGTGTCTGCAGAGATACCCGACCAAGCCAGAGGTAACACGGGGATTCGAACCGGTGATCCCCGTGTTGGTAGGCAATGAAGTAGACCACTGTGCCACCTGGACGCCTGGCTTAAGCGAATTTAACCATGTTAGTGTGGAAATATGCTTCGCCAGTATCTATGAGGGCTTTTGCTGATACACTTTTCCACACGGTAGCACTTTGTGGCGCCAGGTAAAAATTCTACTAAAGCAACTATAAAACATGCACTTCTCCCACCATCTCACCCCTTAGCCACACAATAAACCACAGTGGTCAAGATGTCAAACAAGTTCAACACATTTATGGAGCACAGGGAGCCTTTGAAAGGCTGCATTACATGAGTTGACAAGTTATAAAGCCCCCCCCCCCTTAGAAATGTTTTTTCAGGGGTAAGCTGTAGACTTGTTGCTGTGATGTAGTGCTGTAGATTTAGGGCACAGATTTTGCACAGCTCAACTTTCATCGTAATGCATTAACACTTCCATAGGAATGTTGACACAATGACTGTACGCTTCATGCTCCTGTAGTTTCTGAGATAGAAAAACACACAACCGAGGAAACAAACGCAGGCAGGGTACCAGACTCTATAGAGTGAAGATGCCAAAAATAGGCACCTAGCCCGCCAGGACAGCTTGTAGCTGAGGCTTTGCTGTCTTTCAGAATCTCTCTCTCTCTCTCTCTCTCTCTCTCTCTCTCTCTCTCTCTCTCTCTCTCTCTCTCTCTCTCTCTCTCTCTCTGTATGTGTGGCTCTCTCTCTCACAGACATCAACCTCCCATCTCCCATTCAATAAGCCAGCTGTTAAGCCACACTATCAAGGCAGCCTGTCAAATAATTGGCTCATCCCTATCCACCTTTTCCCCTTTTGTGGGGGAAGGGGGGCTTTGCAGTAAGCCAAAGAGCAACAGCAGATAACAAGACCAAGTGACAAGCTCACAGTCAAAGGCCACCTTACACAAAAGGAGGCCGCTTGATGAATCATCGATGTTGGCACCCCCCTCCACCCACCCATACTCTCTCCTCACATCCTGA
This sequence comes from Lampris incognitus, assembly GCF_029633865.1. Taxonomy (NCBI): domain Eukaryota; kingdom Metazoa; phylum Chordata; class Actinopteri; order Lampriformes; family Lampridae; genus Lampris; species Lampris incognitus. The sequence continues at coordinate 23,203,557 of NC_079218.1, forward strand.
CTGTCAATGGCAGATCAATACCCGAGCCCATTTGCAATTCATTATCAGACAGTTATTTGAGGCGACCCTGTTTACAGTGTGATTATTGTCTTCACTCCCAAACAGGGCTCGAAGGGGTAAGTCGTGCCCCATAAAGACCTGCAATGTTGTGTTTGGCCAATGTGGCATTCACCCAGAATGCACAAACACCATCCAGGTCGAGGTTGAACAAGGCTCCTGTTTACTTAAAAAACAGGATGGGACAGACCCACACAGGCATGAAGCTGTGCATTTTGCCGACACACATCTGTTGATATCCAGTCTGAAAGGTGACGACAAGCATTGGGCGAGATCACTTCCGACAGCTCATTTCAAATGCCATCGGGAAAGGTCAGCATTTACATGTCTAATTTGCGTCTGTCGAGCTGAGCGAAGGCGGATTATTCCCTGCCATTGCTCTAATCATGAACGTGTTTAGGATGCGCAGTGTCGCTTAACGGAGCCCTTTTTGGCTCCAACATCCCCACAGCAAGAAGCCAATACCGCACTTTGATTTATGCCACCAGCACGATTCAAGTTGTAATGGTGTTCTCCACATTACCGCTGATGTATTCTGCAATGTGTGGGAGGGCTACTGTCCAAAATTTGTAGTAGAAAGAAATACATGACCATTTATACATACTGAGACCACCGTTAAAAATATAGTCCCAATTTGAATCCCAATCTAAAGTATATTTACATGCCCTTGACTAGTTTGACTTTAGATGGAAAAACTTTTTTTCTGAGCCATCATAACCTCTTGAGCATTTCATAACATGTCAAGCATTTCATAACAAGGCGGCACGGTGGCCCAGTGGTTAGCGCTGTCGCCTCACAGCAAAAAGGTCCTGGGATCAAACCATTGTCTAACCTTGGGGGTTATCCCAGGTCGTCCTCTGTGTGGAGTTTGCATGTTCTCCCCGTGTCTGCGGTGGGTTTTCTCCAGGTGCTGGTTTTCCCCACCATCAGAATGACATACATGTTAGGGTTAATACTCCTGTCTGTGCCCCTGACCGAGGCATAGAAAGACGAACTGGGGTTGATCCCTGAGTGCTGCCCACTGCTCCTAGCTACACAGCTAGGAGGGGTTAAATGCAGAGAGGAATTTCCCAACGGGGACTAATATAGTACACCAAAATAAATTGAAAAAAAAGTTCAAATAAAAAAACTAGCTTCAACATAATTTGCAGTCCTTGTATCGCACACAGACTATTTCTACATATTTTCAAACCATAGTGGGGCAAGGGTGTCTTAGAGGGAGGTACTACACTGTCGTGACATCTCAAAAATACTCTAAATGTAACTTGAATAAATGTTGTGGTGTGTGATGTTTTCCCTAAAAATTGATTTAAAAAGTGCCAAATTTTACATTGATGCCACTAGTGCCATGTGGTTTCATGAATCTTGTGTAAAGCTTTGGCTGCTTTTTATAGGAGGGTCCAGGGGTATAAGGCAGTCTCTATATTCAATGCCAAAGTGGAGCAGAGCTTTCCTTTTGATGGTCCTGAATCCTAGAGGAACTGCCCCTTTATTGACAATTGCAACATTCAAGAGATGGCATGGCATCGCTTTCATTTTTAACTCTGTTGCATGGCATTGATCTCAACCAATAGCACAGTCTTAGATGTGCTGACCCAAAGGCCCCCACGGTCGGCGCTTTTTAATCAAGGCAGTAATGAGAATGGATAATGGCTGAACACAAAAGAGTTTTATCCTTTAAACTACTGGAATAATTAGGCCATCATTGAGTTAAATGCCAGAGACTGTTTTGATAGACTTCTTTGGCAACGTATTCATACTATGTGTCAGAAGCGAACAAACCCCAACTACTTGGGGCTCTGTCTCCTTCCTGTCCTGTAAAGCTATGCTGCTGATTGGTGGCAAAGCTGAGAGAGGATGTGTAATTGATGCTGGTGCCAAATGAATGTATTTCCTGGTAAGCGGCACCACCACACATTTTAACAAGTGAATAATGCTGTATTTGAATGTCACTACTTGGTCACCTCTGACGGAGTAACACATTTGTTTTCACAACCCCCCACTCTCTCTCTCTCTCTCCCTCTCCCTCCCTCTCTCCCCACCATCCCCACCATCCCCCTCAAAACCACAATCTCCCTGCAGGTGAGAAGCCATTTGAGTGCAAGCTGTGCCACCAGCGATCCAGGGACTACTCGGCCATGATCAAGCACCTGCGCACCCACAATGGCGCCTCGCCCTACCAATGCACCATCTGCCTAGAGTACTGCCCCAGCCTGTCAGCCATGCAGAAGCACATGAAAGGCCACAAGCCAGAAGACATCCCGCCAGACTGGCGCATAGAGAAGACGTACCTGTACCTCTGTTATGTCTGAGGGAGGAGAGAGGGGTGGGTTGGAGGTGTTGGAGAGAGAATTAACAGGAAGTGGGGGGTTGGGGGAGGAGATAAGTGGGTTGGAGAAGTAGAAGTACTGAGGAATGTCACAACAGAGACTTGAAAGCACCGACAGAAAGGGGGGGGGGGGTTCTTCTTCTTTTCATGCAAAGACTGTAGCGACAGATGGGGTAGAGGTTGGCGGCGGGACACAGAGCTGAGGTGATAGTGCCAAGCAGAGGAAGACATAGACATGGAGAGAATTTCTCCACCACTTTTCGGATTCACCGGGTCATTCAGTACATCTGCAACTGTGTGGGTATTGTTTCAGGTCATGATAGACACGTCGCTCTGCAAATTGCGTGAGCTGGTGGAAGCGACTTCTTTTTTCCTCTCCTTTTCTTTTTTTCATGTCACAGATGCTTACGTCATCACTGGTAATGACAAGGGATGAGATTTTCAAGGGCTATCTGATCCTGCACATCCTTGCCATCGGGAATCTCACCCTCCACTCCACTGTGTATGGCCTCGGCATCTCAAATGGGAAATGAATGCCCCTCTGTGAATGCTTTTGACCAGAAGGCCTGCTGACCTTCCATTTGTTCACAGAAATCCGTCAGAACGGCATCCGCCGACAAGAGGACGCCCAAATCTGTCAGAGCATGGGAAGTGCCGCGCCAGTCAGATAGCCCCCGAGAATTCACAGCAAAGCAGACATGACATGGCTTATGCAGTAAATGATACAGTTGAACTGGGCGGATTGGGAGAGGGGGGAGGTCAATAACATACCACAAACCAGTTGTTAATCTGGCTGCAAGGGTAGGGAGAGGATGCTTGTGCTGCTTTGGTTGGAAATCTTTTCCATCTTCTCAGCTGTCTTCCTTGGTTCCGTGCCTCTGCCGACAGTTCTGCCCAGAGAATTGAAGTCAGATTTATGCCACGTTTTCATTTTTCAAGTCGTCATCTTTTGGCTCTGCATCTTAGTTTATCAAGGCTTGATTGCACAGGTAGAACATTTTACGACAACAGCCTCTGTTTAATGTTTCTGTCAGATACATATTTTTCAAAGGGGCGGCTAGCTGGAAAAAAAAAGTGTTTTAAAATGAACATATAGCCACTCTGTAAGCTTATTATGCCACATAAACTCAAGCTTGTCCATTGTCTCTCAGCAATAGGACTGGACTGGGTATCGTTAATGTACATGTAACCAGATGACTATCCGTCATTTCACACTAAAGATGAACTTCAGTGCACAAAGTGACTCGCAAAACACTTGTGTCACAATAACTCATGATCTGTCCATTTGCCGTCGTGATTAAAGGAAAACAAACAGTGGCTACTTTGGGAGGAGAGAGAGTGCCGTTTCTTGGAAAACTAGCGGTGAATGTTTCTGAGATGTGCTTGTATTGCCTTAGCTGTGAACCTTAACGCTTGTCAACGGTGGGTTTGGCGGGCGTTAAAGCAGGTCATAGATTTGTTGTATGGCATTAAAACGTGAATGTGAAATATTGCAGAGCTGTGTTTTTGATCCAGCTGTATCGCAAATGGGTGGTGTTGTAGGTGAAGACCTGTCATGGCACGTAACTTAGCCACGGGTATGATAGTTTTCCAAAGGCATTTTGATTATCCCTGCAAGTCGCAGCATTATTAAGGTAATCCCATGTCTGATTGACCGGCGTAAGAGGGGAAATGTACCCTACTTTAAGCAGAGATGAACCATCCAGCCGAGGGGATGACGAGTGAGGTGACAGAATAAATCAACTCTCTATATATGGTTTTCGTCCCTGTGCTTTGTCTCTCGTCTCCTATTACTATCTCGAGTTGGATCTCAACACATTGTACTTGAATTACTGTGTTTTTGTGACCTCATATGCTTGTGTATTTTAATTTCCCCCTTTGTTTCATTCGTGTACTTGTTTTGTGACCGATTTTGTCAGAGAGATGCATTGCACAACATGGTAAAGCAATGTGTGTGCAGAAAATTAAGTGCCACGGTGAAGAGATTTTTTTTTTGTGTTTCGTTTTTTATGTTATATATATTCTTTGTGCATTATTTGTTACCAAACTTGGTGTTTTTAACTCTGCTTGTTGAAGAGCCGGAGGGTTTGGTCATTTGTTATAAAAGCTACCTCTAAGTTGTTTTTCTTTTTTTCTTTTTCTTTTTTTTTTTTGCAAAAGCACATTATTATTTTTGTTCGTTTGTTTGTTCGTTTCGCATCATTTCCTCATTGCAACTTCATCTCGTGCTTTCAAATGTCAAATTTTTAAAATTGTGTTTTTAGGTGAACATTTTATAGAAAGGGTGAGCTAGAGATTGGTAGGACGGAAGGAGTCGTTTGAATGGATGATGTTTATTCTTCTCTCTCCCCCGCTCCCCGACCATAGAAGAGCAGACAAGCAATTTCGAAGCCTTAAGTGTGGGTAAGAGGGATGCGCGGACACGTGGAAGTACTTGTACTTTTGAGAAGGTTGGCAAAAAAAAGAAGAAAAAAAAGAATTAAACTTGAAAATATGTGAATAGAATAGTAGTTTTGTAATGTGAAAAAAAAGGAGAGGTTCGCCAACGGCTGAACCACCAAGAACAGGTCATATTTGCAGTGATGCGGAGTGCGTTGGACAATTGGAACTGCAAGTGGTAATCAATAGAAGATTAAAAAAAATAAACACACACACACACAAGGTTAAAAATAGCAAAATCTCTTGGTCAATGACTTCTCTTGAAACATGAGTGTATTCCTGAACAAGAGCCACCAGAGGCAATTTGATATATAAAAATTGTGATATTTTTGTATTCAGTGTCGGTCCCTTTTCCATTTGTCGAGGGTTTCAGCAGGGCACAAATATTTGTATTTTTTTTTAAACCTTTTTTTTTCCTCTGCGAGTGTGAATCGTTTTGCCTTGCTCCTCTTTGATATTGTCGGACATAACACGTGCGTGAACATATTGTATTAAGTGTTGCTTTCTGGATGTCAATTGCATTGTAGGTGAAGGACTAAATCTGCCACAAATTTGTGAGTGTGTGTGTGTGTGTGTGTGTGTATGTGGGAAAAAATATACTAAAAAAAAAAAAAAAACAACGGGATGGCAGGGCGACTGCTAACCGACCAATTAGTACTTGTCATTCATTTTTCCAGTCAAACTTGATTGTCAACTTTTTTTTTGTACTTGAAAAAAAAAGAAGGGATGGCATGTCCCATGGTGTCTTGCCATTTTATTCTCAAACACTGTGAGCTGAGGGGCTTCCCCCCACCCCCCTTATAAAGTATCCACCTATTATAATAATAATAACTAGTCGTGGCTCAAAGTAGCCATGGCAGTTCACAGTCTGAAACCACCATATCCCAAGAGCTGTTCAGTCACAATATTCCTATCATTGTTCTCTGAATGTTTTCTACTTTTTTGTGGGGTTGCGCGCGTGTGTGTCTGTGTGTGTGTGCGCGCCTGTGTGGGTGTGCATGCATGTAAGTGTGTGTGTGTGTGTGCGCGCGCGCAAGTGAAAAATGCACTAATCAGATCAGATACAAAATAAAACAATGTTCTATGCCACTTTTTTCTCTATGTTGGAAAAATATATATAGATATATACATTGGCATCGATATAGTTCTTCCCTCAGTGTTCCTCCGATGTTTCTGTACTATCTTTGTGCCTAAAAATGGAAATTGTTCAACGAAAATGTCCATCTATATTTGCCTAGTTTCTGTATTTTCAGAAGAAAATGATTAAAAAAAAAAAAGAAGTGTCTCCAGCACCCAAGGGATGTCATGACGCTCTAAAATGACCTGAATTCGGAGTCTGGATAGAGCGGGGCTTCTTTTCCTTAAGCAATACCCCCTAAACACACCATTCAGTTCTGTTTCTCCCCGCCTTCTCCACGAGCAGCATCCAAGACCGTGTCATGTCTTTACCGGCACAAATCCAAGGACAAGGAAACACATAGAAATCCCAGAGTACAGTGCTGAAATGTGCTAAAGCTCTTCAGACACAAATCTATTCGCCAAGCACCAATTTGTATACTTTTTACTGAACTCATATTAGTTCTCGGTGGCTCCGCTTGCCCGTGCACTGAGAAATTTAACACTTGCATAATTTTCTCATTGAGAGAATTCCCCCACCCGACCCCCCACCCAGTCAGCAACAGGTTTGCTGATGAGTATATAGTTGCTCTTAAAAAAACCACCATTTGGGTTGGTTTGGCTTAAGGGTTGTCCCCTTTTGCTTTGTTTTTCTTGTTTAAAGTACTTTTTGTTTCTACATATGCATTTAGAATGGGACACTAAAAATTGTCAGATGGGGAATCATGGCATCCCTGGAGCGGGCACTCTGTGTTTTGGTGTGGTGTTTCTAGAACAAGTAGTCATTTCATGCAGTGTTGCCATGCATGTGCCATTGAAGTCTAGACTAAAAACTGAGTAACAAAGCACCAAGACATTGTATTTTTTATATTAGCACTGAGGACCAATTGCCCTGTCGGACCAAGCATAACAAAGCTTTTCTCTTTCTCTCTGTCTTTCCCTGGCTTGTCTGTACTACTTTTCTTCTCCATTGTCGTGACAGCACAAGTGCCAGTCAAGTTGCTCTGTATTAAGTACATAGTGTTTTTATTATGATTTTGAATTGTTATAGTTTTCGTCTACCTCAGCACCTAATCTTAGCCTAATCTTAGAAGGTGCCCAATTATTATTTTTTATTTTCAGTACTTTTTGTTGTAAATTGTATAAATAAAAAAAAATCTTTTTTTTTTTCCATTTGCATTCAAGCTTTGCAAAGGTCCTATGTCTTTCCCAGCGACAACATGCTATTTCTGTGGCGGTATGTTTCTCGTTAAGCGGTGCCACCAACCTATAGCCACTGTCTGTTGATATAGAGGTTGTTCTTTTCTTTCTTTCTTTCTTTCCACGTAGAGTCAGACACATTTACTTGTAACATTTCAGTGTTCTCTGATGGAGTGTGAAAAAATAAAAAGGAAAAATAAAAGATTTAATGCTGCAGGTTCTCTTCATGTTGTCACTAAAGTCAATGTTGTGCCTTTGATAGTGAAAATAAAAAGATTTTTTTTTTACATCCTACTAACAGTAGATTGTTTTTGTAGTGGAATTCTCCTGTATTTTTATTTATGAGTCGCATAATAAAAAAAAAGGAATCATGTTGTTGAGTTGTATACTTTCAATCTGCAGTTAGAAAAAAAAATAAAAATGGACTTTGGTTTGTCTGCCATAGCCCTCTTTCTGGCTCTCAATTTGTTCTCTGAATTATTCCTTTAAGAGGGAAAAAATAATGCACATCGGAGATGGTTGTGGTTAAGTTATAATGAAGTCATGACACATCATGTCTCAACAATCACAAGGCCATAATGGGCGATTATGTCTACGTGTGTGTGTGCGTGTGTATGCTTGGGAGTGGCTGAAGGGAGAGGGACGGATAAAAAGCAAGATACCAAAAAGGACTGAAAAGGAATGAGCAAATATGGTGGGGAGTGTGTGTGGGGGGGGGTCAAATTACATTTTCAACCATGCTAAACGCATGAAAACAAGTTTTGGGATGTCCGGGTGGTGTGGTGGTCTATTCCGTTGCCTACCAACATGGGGATCGCCAGTTCGAATCCCTTACCTCCGGCTTGGTCGGGCGTCCCTACAGACACAGCTGACTTGTTGCAAAGTACCGCCCCAGGACGGTGCTTGTCCAATCCTACCTTAGCAACGGTTTCTATGTGAGGGAGGTCCGTCAAGCTTTCAAACTGACAGCAAAATGCTGAAACGATTTGCCTGTGGGATCTGCAAATAGGATACTAGATATCTGAAAAATTCCGAGGGAGTGTAATCATCTTTCCCTTCCCGAAACCCAGAACGCAAGAAGCGCAATGTCGGCAATGGATTTCGCAGTATAGCAGACCCCATGGCCAGCTTAATCCACCCAAAATCAACAAAAATACCTGTCTGCTCCAAGCTAAGCTTACTACTAGCTATTATTGATAGCTAATATAGCAAACGCTCTTTGCTGGTATAGGGGTTTGCTTGGGGCTGTAACCTGGCGGGTCCCGGCATAGACGGTAGGAGCATCTCGACTCACGTCTTTACGTGTAGGACTCCAGATAACATCTGCCTACGCTTCCGGGTCAAACTGGCTATCCCCGCGACAGCGCGTGCCCTCCACCCAATGGCAGCTTCCCTCTCAAGTAACCCTGACAACAGCCCCTGTCCCGACAATCTAGCTCGGTATTATTACTGTTACTTTTACCCACACAATGATTATTACCATTATCAACATATCAACGTATTACTGACAAACAAAATAACATTATTAATGCACCTGATAAACGTAACCAGCTTAGTCTGTGGCCAGAGATACCTCATTTAATGATAGCTAATGATAGCTAGCCCACGAACATAACTTTGTTATGCTAGCCACAGGTTAGTCAGATTCCACCTTTCATTTCAGAGCATAAAGACCCACGGGGAGGGTCGGCTGGGATGGTCTCTGACCTGTCTGACCTCCCCATATCCGGTCTATTTTAAACGTTTCTCCCCCCGCTGTGAGCGCCAGGTGGGGACCGGCCGTTCGGAAAAGTCATTTCGCCCGCGGAGGCATCTCGTTTGCCTTATTTTGTTGAAAATACCGGTTCTGGTCCGAAGGTAAAAAAAAAATCATGGGGCGGTTCCCCCGGCCCCGGGGCATGTCCCTGGCCGCCCTGCGACCCCCAGGAGCCCATACAGAACCCCCGAAAAAGCCTGGATAAAAGAACGCCATGGGGAACCTTGGCCAAAATCAACACTATAATACGGTGATGTTGACAATGGATTATTAAAAACATACCAATAATAGCTGAAATATTTGACTTACCCTACAGTGCAAGAGCACAATTTGTCCACATTGTGTTTCAGAATTAGTTGATGGGGTTTCTCATTCTTTGATTGCGACCGGTAAGCTTTACCTTCAACTACAGTCGATACCCGGCAGCCTGGAGCCCAGGTCAGTTTTGCTTTTAATATTCTTAATGTATCCCCCTGCACACTGTAACCCCTTCTGCCTTTCACGGGATGATATTAAGGATGAATTACTCCAAAATACATCCCTTATTTTCTCTGGGAATGCGCTGTCGTCTTCCTTCATATTTGGGGTTTTCCGGATACTTCCTGGATGGTTCTGAAAAGGTTGCTAGGCATAGCAACAGTAACTAAGGGGGCGGGACTTTGCGAAAGGCAGTGTCTGCGGGTGGGAAGCCCGATGTGGGTATGTGTCCTGGTCGCTGCACTAGCACCTCCTCTGGTCGGGAACTGGGGGGAATAGTATGATCCTCCTACGCGCTATGTCCCCCTAGGCTAGTGAAACTCCTCACTGTCAGGTGAAATGAAGCGGCTGGCGACTCCACATGTATCGGAGGAGGCATGTGGTAGTCTGCAGCCCTCCCCTTATCGGCAGAGGGGATGGAGCAATGACCCGGACAGCTCGGAAGAGTCGAGTTATTGGCCGGTACAATTGGGGAGAAAAGCGGGAGAGAGGGGGTAGACTCACTAGTCAGTCTGTAAACGCTTCGCTCAACTAGAGACTGAGCACATTCTCCCAGCTTTCGTTGCTAAAACTGGGTGGAAACAATTAGAGATTAAAAAAAACGTTCATTACAGAACCAATGCAAAGTCTTTAGGGCGGGGCCGTCACATTGGGGCGGTGACATGCAGAAGTCGCGTGCTTGTAAACACTGTCGTACCAACAATACTTGCTTCACAGGATGGCTCAGGCGCAGTCACCGAAGAAAACTAGACAAACAATACACAGTCTGCGAGCTAACATTAATAATGGTTTCAAACTCACCAATGCACTAGTGTGTACTTCGTCAACAGCCACTCCAACCAGCCGCTCCCGAAATAACGGTGTTTGTAGAAGCCGTCTCCACTTTGCTTGGCCAGCAAAAGTTTCTGGCGTGCCAAACACAAGGACGAAACCACCGGCGGCGATCTGGTCATCGGTGTCCTCGCTTTGTCCCACGTATGCGGCAGGAATGCCTTTTGCTTTCAAAAACTGCACCTGCTCCTCCATTATCGACAGCAAGGGCATATGACCAGCGCCATAGAGTTCTGTCCCTGTGCGGACAACAAGTCGCAGACATTTTTTCCCGTATGCAATCCAGTTAAAACATGTGGTTATAAGGGGTGATGCTATAGTATAAATAGTGTTAAAACATTTAAATAAAGTTTAGCTTAAAAGGGTTTAAGAAGGTTAAAATCATTTTTAAAAGTGTGATGTGTTTTTGTTTATTAAAGAGTAAAATGTTTTCCTGGAAACTGTCTAAACCAGCATTTACGGGGGTTAATGACATGCTGCAGTAGTACCGGTCGGGGGGGGGGACGGGACAGTGGACGACGGAACCGGAAGGTAGTGGCGAGTGAGCACGATACAGATAACTTCTGTGTTGTATGTTAAGTTTAGAGTGCACAAGCCATTGTGTAATTTTGTCTTAGGATTGTTTACACAACAGTCGGGGTGAGAGTATAAATTATATTGTAACGTGCATGGATAAGTAGACACGCTGGCCGCTGGCTCGCGGGTCTGACCCATTAGTCGAGCGGTTAGCGATGTCTCCTGCGGTGCGGGCGATACGGGTTCGCTTCCCGGCCGCGGCAGTTCCTGTGGTTGCGTTGTCCCCCGAATTCGCTACAATATATAGTCGGAACGTGAGGAATTTCTACCCGAAATTCAAAGAGCATTTAGGTCTGCTACTGCTAATGCTAAGCGCTCGACGTGTAGCACAGTCTGTTCATTACCCGTGAACGGACATTTGCTAGCTTAAGTTTAACTAGCTCAGATGAACTGTTGGAGGGGTGAGCTGCTCCTTCCAACCAGAGGGCAGAGCAGAGACCTGGGACGAAGTGTGGAGCAACCAGGGCTTCACTCAGCGTGTTTCTGGCGACGCGGGAGAGAGGATAGACATCAGACGGTGACTGCGAGATGCCAACCTGCTGCTAAACCTGCAACCGTGACGGTTGAAGAAAGACTAACCGGGAACATTGTCTCAGGTACCACACTTGTTCTTTTGCTCACGAAGGGGCCATTAAGTTTTGGGCCACAACGATCACAAGCACCGAACCAGGCCTGCAACTCTATATTTTGTTTTAACATAATGTTGGCTTTGCCGGGTTTAGGGGACAGTATCCAGGTGTGCGTGCGTGCGTGCGTGCGCGTGCCCACGAATTATATTGGTTGAATTTAAGTGACATTGAGATTGGTTAATTGTGATTTTCTAGGAGAATCCATTTTGGTGTTAAAGTGTAGTGTTTTGTTATGCACTTAGTGTTGAAAAACCTTAAGAGGGTTTTCCTGAAGAAAGGGAAATTTCAGTTTGAAGAACATTCCTATTATTATTTTATTTTTTCATTTTAAATTAAAACTCATTCGTTAGTTAAGTAAATAATTGAGACTTATTTTTCTATAAGACCTAAGTTGTGTGATTTTATTATACTTACCTGCTTAGAGGGAATGATTTCATATTGAAGGAGACATACAGACACGTTTGGTTAGAAATCTTTATTAAAACCATAACTTTAAAGGTAGCTTTAAAGGTAAGTTCATAATAGGTAGATTTAAAAAACTGCAGGTGTGTACTGAAAAAAGGGATCCAGGACAATAATTAAAACTGAGTTAATCAGGGTTAAAATCTATTAAAAGAACCCAAAAGCCCTGCCCTTAGGGAGCGCTACATGTAACCAGTTGGCAAACACGTCTTTCTTGTCCTGGGTTAAAAGTTTTAAACAAAGCCGTTATAAATCCTTAATTGCACCAGTCTTGTGGACTGAGCACATGTTCGATAAAACTGGATCAAATTATCTGACGTTACTGGGGACACCCGTTTTCAATGTTTTAAAAAGCTCTCTCCGCGTTACAAAGTGATTCGCTATATCTCCAGTTTGTTTCACTACGGAGGAGGGTGTGGAGAGCGCATAGTTTCCGGTAAGGCGTGTCCTTGACAAAATGTAAGGGGCGTAGCAGTAGGCGTAGGCATGTTAGCGGCCGTTATAGCCGCCGTTCTAGCAACTATCTTGCATTTAAAAATCCCCAGACGATTGGTAGGCGGAGATCTCCAAATGTCTGGTATCGCGAGACTGGGGGGGGGGCGGGGTTCTTGACTTTTGACTGTGCCAACCTAGTGTAACGTACACGAATAAGTAGACACGTTAGCCCTTGGCTAAAGGGTCGGACCCTTTAGTCGAGCGGTTAGCGATGTATGGGAGATACGGGTTCGCGTCCCGGCTGCGGCGGTTCCTGTGAGGCCCCCCCCCCTCCCCCCGAATTCGCTACAGTACATTCACACCTCTCGTTCAGAGATGCTGCGTGTCCAGTGGCAGCTGATGCCTTTCTTTGTCGGAGAGGCTGCATGTTTCAGCAGTATCTGGAGGCACCTTTTGAACTTTTGTTTGTGGCTGAGGGGTTTACGCGAGCTTACAACAAAATATCAAGGCTTTATCGCCTCTCCTGATGTACGTATATTAACTATTATCGTGTTTTCTTCTGACGACTCGCTCAACAGAGGGACTAAAGGGAAACGACCTATGGTCAGGATGGTATTGTAACGTACATGGATAAGAAGACACGCTGGCCGCTGGCTGGCGGGTCTGACCCTTTAGTTGAGCGGTTAGCGATGTCTCTTGCGGTGCGGGCGATACGGGTTCGCTTCCCGGCCGCGGCAGTTTCTGTGGTTGCGTTGTCCACCTAATTCGCTACAGTATTTATATGAGAATACGTGCACGCTGAGACTCGTGACTATACGTCGTGCACTGTAGCCCAAACAGTCTGTACACCACCCCAATGTCCTCGAATGTGACACTGACCAGAATCACTGTGGATAGATCTTAGTCTCATCAACCCTTGGAAAAATACCCAACGTGCAAAATAACACAGCATCGCCACAATAATTAGGTAAAATATGAGTAAATGTGCAATAATCACAGCGCTAGCAAATGTAATATGATTTTTAAAATATTTTCGTACCGAAACCAAAATGCGAGTGACAAATGGGGTCCCCTTTTTTTTAAAAGCACAAAATTAAACCGCCATTGTTTTGCGTTAAAAAGCAAGGGATGACTTCAGCTCTTGCTTTCTCTACCGAATCCTGTTTATAAATTCAACAGACTCATGTCGACTTTTTAACATATTTGTGCTTTTCATCTGTAGTTGGAGTGCTACACTTACAGCAGTCTGGATCCGTATGCCATTTGATGCCCCTTTTTTCAGTTAAGACTGCATTTGACTAAAGCAGCCACTTTAGTTTCAGACGTGTGTATATATAAAGCACTCGGATGTGACAGATCGTAACACATCTGAAAAATAGAGAAAGCTTAATGGTTTAAATGGATCTGATGTTTGGATACAGATATGTGCAGGTCTCTTAGCATACAATGGCTTGTCTGGTTGGTGGAAACCATTAGCTTAAACCCACTGGAAAATGTGAAGCATTAGGTACTGGTCTTAATGGTATGTAATAGAAAGCAGCACAACATACACTAGCTGATGCTTTGTCAAGGTTGGGTATGGTGTAATTATGGCAAGCATCTGTATTTATTTTGATGGATCCTTATCCATGGTTGGTGGGTTTTTTTTCTTCTAGTTTCTTTGTTGACTCATAAAAATAAACCATCCTAAACTGGTTTCGTATGTCTGCTATAAAGACCCAGTGCTGCACACCAGCAAATGTGCACATGCCAATATAAATCAATGGAGGCTAATTACCAGAAACTTAAACCAGAAAATGCAACACTTATATTGGACAAAAGTTACTATGTCACTGAAGCTCAAAGGCAATTGGGCAATAGTGTCTACTATGAACAACTGAAAAGAAACCCAATTGAGGCAATGAAAACTGAGCTAAGGGCCATCTTATCTCATGGTAAAGACCAGAATTGGATCTCAGACAATGAATTTGCATTTCTGATGAATGAGAATCCACAAATGCCATGTTTTTACATGCTGCCTAAGATCCACAAGAATCTGGAGCACCCTGAGGGGAGACCAATCATCTCAGGCAATGGATCATTGACAGAGCCGTGTTCCCAGTTTGTGGACTTTTTTATGAAACCTTTAGTGCGGGATCTCCCGTCTTTCATTGAGGATACCACTGATGTTTTATGCAAACTGATGAATATTAACAATGCTACTGACTGTTTCATGGTGACTTTGGATGTAGCCTCTCTTTATACTAATATTGACCACCAGGAAGGCCTGTTAGCTTTACAGCATTATTTGTCATTCCGGTCTGATAGCGTACCACCTAACCAATTTTTACTCACTCTGACAGAATGGACTTTACACAATAATGTCTTTCTTTTCCAGGACTCTTTTTACAGACAGCTTAAAGGCACAGCTATGGGTGCGTGTTTTGCGCCGAATTATGCAAACCTTTTCTTGGGTCACTGGGAAGAAACATTCATATACAATCAATTGAATAATCATTTTTGTGATAATATTGTATTTTGGGGTCGCTTTATTGATGACATCCTTTTAATTTGGTCAGGAAGTGAGGGTGAACTCTTACAATTCCATGGTTATATCAATGCGACAAATTCTAACATTAAGTTGTCAATTGACTATTCCAAAATGTCTGTAAACTTTCTAGACTTATCGATTTCTATTGATGGGAGTGGCTCTCTACAAACCACAATGTATAGAAAGAGTACAGACAGGAACACTTTACTCAGATCTGACAGTTTCCATGCCAAGGGACTTAAAGACAACATTCCCTTTGGACAGTTTCAGCGTTTGAAACGCATTTGCAGCAATGATTCAGATTTTGAAAAACAGGCCAAAGACATGAAATTGAGATTTTGTGAAAGGGGTTATTCCCCAATTTTGATTGATGATGCAGTAAAAAAAGCTCAGTTCCAAAATCGGTCTGACCTCTTAACGAAAAATAAAAAAACTAATATGGTTAAAAACAATCCCAGACCATGCTTCATCACACAATACAGCCGCTGTGCCTCCAGGATGAAACAAATAATCAGGTCCAATTGGAAAATGATTAATAGTGATCCACTTCTAAAGGAAATTTTCCCAAATCCACCTATGACAGTGTTCAGAAAAGCACCTTCTATAAAAGACAAACTTGTCAGGAGTTACCTGCCAGGCTCAAAAGAAAAAACACGGTTGCATAAAGACCTTTGGGGAACTTATAAGTGCAGGTCATGTAAACACTGTGTGGGTGTCATTCAGTGCAAGACATTCCTTGACCTGAAAACCCAAAAAGAATACAAAACCAATGGCTTTATTAATTGTAATTCTGAGTTTGTTGTATATCGCCTACAGTGCCCATGTGGGTGCTTTTACGTAGGTAGGACAAAGAGGAAATTAAAAGAACGTTTTTCTGAACACAAATATGCAATAAGGATCAACAATGAAGATTATCCAATGGCCAAACACTATAGAGAAATATACCATAGCGACCCTTCATCCTTAAGAGTCCAGGGTATTGAGATGATAAAGAAATCTGTACGTGGGGGGGATAGATTGAAAAAGTTGCTGCAGCAGGAAACTTTTTGGATCTGGAATTTTAAGGCAATGGAATACCCCGGTTTGAACGAGGAGATAGACTATAGGCCTTTTTTATAAAAATGTCTAATTTATAGTCTACTGTCTTTCCGAGTCACTGTGAACATGTACCTTTATTGTGCTATGGTTGTGGGTGTGTGTACATTTAATCTGTGTTTTTGTTTTCTTTTTACAAAGAACTGTGTTTGGCACGTGACTGCGCTCTAGGATCTGTGTGAGGGGCGGGTCTTAGCAATTGGCTGCTTCAGATCCAATCAAGCAACTACCACCTGTGCTCTGTGCCTGCACGAAAACCATTCATCCTGTTTTGTCTCACTATGCCCTGAAGAAGGCCCGAGCCGCTACGCATGGGCATTTTTAGGTCCTTTTTGGATATGTCCAAGTTCCAATAAAGACATTTTAATTGCACGGAGTGCCTTGGTCAGAGAGATTTGTTCTCTCTGACCTCTGAAGCATCTGTATTTATTTTGATGGATCCTTATCCATGGTTGGTGGGGTTTTTTCTTCTAGTTTCTTTGTTGACTCACAAAAATAAACCATTCTAAACTAGTTTCGTTTGTCTGCTAGCCACACATACAGGTGGATGACTCAAAATGTACCTTACTAAGATGTCCACCATAAAGACCCAGTGCTGCACACCAGCAAATGTGCACATGCCAATATAAATCAATGGAGGCTAATTACCAGAAACTTAAACCAGAAAATGCAACACTTATATTTGCTCCCGTGTATATTTCACTCATGTTTATCTGTCCCCACTTTACCAATTTCTGTTTTCATTCAATAAGACTGGGGGGGGGGGTCTTGAGTTTTATAGACTGTAAGACAATACCAACAAAATGAATCACTAATGTTTCCAGAATAGAGAGAAGAAATCAGGCCATTACAATGTGCTAAATAAAAATTGCTGCCCCCCACCCACCCCCCGAGACGTCATTTAAAAATGAAATGTATATTTCCAGCCAATTTACCTCAACCCCTTTTAGGGCACTAGAAAGCAAAGTTGAAGCCAAATTAAGCTGAAGAGGTAAAACGAAATGGGCTTCTGCAAAAGCAAAATGTTGTGACAGCATAAAGTACTACAGCTATTGTTATCTGTAATGGGACAAAAACAAAACAAAACAAAAAACAAGTCCTTTTTGGAGCTGGATTTGAACTCAGTTTCAGCAACGTTATGAGTTTTGTTGTTGTTGTTTTTGCTTCAGAATGTAGTTGTGGCTGTTTTATTAAATAAAACAGTTTTTAAAAAAATAGTGGAATTAAAAAAAAAGGATTCTTAAAAGCTGCCCACATGGAATTTGAACTTCAAATATCCAAATGTCCTTTGAACGCGACTCCCAAAAAGATACTGTTGTAGAGGAGCTCAATCAGGAGTCGTGACAACTTTCTCTTTCGGCTACACAACGTGCACCATTTATTCCTTCAACCTAACAACAACAAAAACCCGCGCAGCGGAAGTGTGTCACTGTAAACACGAACCGAAAAAACAGCAGCTGTAAACAAACGTTCCTACTAGCTCAATAAGGGGAATTATGTATCCCTATAACCACTACACACGTCCCCCCAGAATTCGCCTTAATACGAGAAGTCCGTGTGGCGAGGGGGGCGGATCTCTCTGCCCCAACGGCTCCGCTGAACAGGAGCTGGAGGCTGGTTAACCGCAGGCAAAGCAGCAGAGTCCTCACAGCTGGACCGGGGAAAGGGAGGGGCTGGGGAAGCAGGGGGCCGCTCGCCGGGGGAGGGGGGCAGGGCCGGGGGGCGCCCCCGCCGTGGGGGCAGGGCCAGACCAACAGGGCGGTCTAATTCCAAGTGAGCAGGCTTGAGGCGGTCCACAGAAACCCGCTCCAGCCTGCTGCCAACCTCCACCACAAAGTGCTTATCTCCAGTGTCCCGTACCCGAAATGGGCCGTCGTAGGGTGGTTGCAGGGGACCGTGGTGCGCGTCGTGATGGATGAAAACATACTCCTTCAACTGCAGCTCCGTGGGGACATAGGACTGAGAGCCGCCATGCTGAGAAGTGGGGACCAGTGCAAAAGCCCTGGCTTCCTCCTGCAGCGCAGTCCTTTGGCAGCTGGCGGACCAGGGAGCTGTGGCGGTGGGAAGGAAATCCCCGGGACCCGAAGTGGCTGTCCGTAGACCAGTTCGGCGGATGAGGACTGGAGGTCCTCCTTGGGGGCTGTCCTGAGCCCAAGCATGACCCAAGGCAGTTTGTCGACCCAGCAGTCGTCCTTGAGGGTAGCCCGCAATGCGGTCTTCATCGAGCGATGGAACCTCTCGACCAATCCATTAGCTTGGGGGTGATACGCTGTGGTGCGATGGAGCCTCACCCCTAAACCCGCGGCGATCTCCTCCCAGAGCACTGACGTGAATTGCGGCCCTCTGTCTGAGGAGAGGTCAGACGGGGTGCCAAAGCGGGTGACCCAGGTTCCGATGAACGCTCGGGCAACCTCAGGCGCTGTCGTGGACGAAAGCGGGACGTCCTCTGGCCATTGCATGGTCCTGTCGACCATGGTGAGCAGGTATGTAAAACCACGGGAGGGGGGTAGGGGGCCTACCAGGTCCACATTCACGTGGCTGAACCTCCTCTCGGGTGCCGTGAAAGGTATCAGGGGCGCTTTGACGTGCCTGAGCACCTTGGAGCGTTGGCACTCCACACAGGTGTCAGCCCAGTCCCTCACATCCTTTTTGAGTCCATGCCAGACAAACTTTGCCGCCACCAACCTCTGTGAAGGCTTTCTGCCAGGGTGAGACAGCCCAAGGACTGCATCGAAGACCCGCCGCCTCCAAGCAGTCGGAACGACGGGGCGGGGCTGACCCGTAGAGACATCGCACAGGAGCATGGCGCCGGCGTCGTCGAAAGCCACATCCTCCAATTGCAGCCCTGTGACGGCAGTCCTGCATGCCTGCACTCCTGGGTCGGCGGCCTAGTCAGCCGCCATCTGGCTGTAGTCGAGTCCCAAATGGGCGGCCCCAGCGATGGCCCGGGAGAGACAGTCGGCGACCGGGTTGGACTTTCCAGCGACATGCCTCACGTCGGTGGTAAACTCTGAGATGTAGGCCAACTGTCGCTGCTGGCGGGCTGACCACGGCTCTGCCACCTTGGCCATCGCGAACACCAGCGGTTTGTGATCGACGAAAGCCGTGAACTGATGGCCCTCCAGTAGGAAACGAAAGTGCCTAACAGTGAGGAAAAGGCCAAGCAGCTCACGATCAAAGGTGCTGTATTTGCTCTCTCTCAGGTTCAACTGCCGGCTGAAGAAGGCAAGCGGCTGCCACGCGCCGCTCACCCACTGCTCGTAAACCGCGCCAGCAGCGTAGCCCGAAGCATCTGTCGTGATGGCGATGGGCGCTCCAGACACAGGGTGTGCCAGCATCGCCGCGTCAGCCAGGGCGGCCTTCACATCCTTAAAAGCCTTGTCCCTCTCTGCAGACCAGTCCACGGCGTGTTTTGGGGCTGTGCCCTTCAGAGCCTCATATAGGGGGCGGAGGAGATCGGCAGCCCGGGGGATGAACTGGTGGTAGGACACCATGCCAATGAACTCCCGGAGGGACTAGGCCGTGTGTGGGCGTGGAAAGTCTGCGACGGCCTCCACCTTAGATGGAAGGGGGGCCGCCCCGTCCTTGGTGACCCGGTGGCCCAGGAAGTCGATGGTGCTCAGACCAAACTGGCATTTGGCCGGGTTAACTATCAACCCGTGCAGGCTGAGCCTCTCGAAAAGGGCTCTGAGGTGGGACAAGTGCTCAGACACGGAGGCACTAGCGACCAGGATGTCATCCAGGTACACAAAGAGGAAAGGCAGGTCCCGCAACGCTGAGTCCATGAGGCGTTGGAAGGACTGCGCGGCGTTCTTGAGCCCAAACGGCATGCGCAGGAACTCGAACAGTCCGAACGGAGTTGTCACAGCCGTTTTGGGGACATCAGCGGGATGGACGGGCACCTGGTGGTATCCACGGACGAGGTCCACCTTGGAAAAGATCACTTTCCCAGCCAGGTGGGCGGAGAAATCTTGGATGTGAGGGACCGGGTAGCGGTCCGGTGTTGTTGCGTCATTGAGCCGACGATAGTCACCACATGGACGCCACCCACCGCCAGGCTTAGGCACTATGTGGAGGGGTGAAGCCCACGGGCTGCTGGAGCAGCGGATGATGCCGAGGCGCTCCATGTTCTCAAACTCCGCCTTGGCGACAGAGAGCTTGGTCGGGTCGAGGCACCGAGCTCGGACGTGCACCGGTGGGCCAGTGGTGACGATGTGGTGCTCAACCCCATGTTTGGTCGTAGATGACGAGAATGTGGGCTGAGTGAGGTCAGGGAACTCAGAGAGAAGATGGAGAAACACGTCCTCATTGGAGAGCATGTTCGACAGCCTGACGGAGCCTGTATCGCTGAGTGCACACGCGTGTAAAGCGAAGGTGACGGCGTCAATCAGGCGTCGATTCCTGACGTCCACCAGCAGCCCGTGAGCACAAAGGAAATCTGCACCGAGGAGGGGAAATGGCACGTCGGCGGTGACAAAATCCCAGCTGAACCGCTGTCCGTTAAAACACATGTCAATGTGCCTCGTGCCGTACGTACGGATAGAGCTGCCGTTAGCAGCTTCCATGGGAGGGCCGTGAGCGCCCGACAGGGCGTCCACACTCGATGCAGGTATGACACTCCTCTGCGCCCCAGTGTCGCATAGGAAACGCCGCCCCGAGATGGAGTCTTGCAGGAAAAGTAGCCTGTTGTCCTCCACGCCAACGGCCATGGCCACTAGTGAGCGCCGGCCTTGGCGTTTCCTGACGAGCTGAAATTTGCACGGGGAGTTGCACTTTTTCGCCTTGACCCTGAACTTTGCATGGTAAAAGCACAGGCCGGGCTCCTGTCTCCGACCGGGGATGCCGCGGCGACCACCATGGAGTCACCAGGTGGTGGCGTGTGGGGGTGGGCAGGGGTGGGCAAGGGGTGAGCGCGGACGCGCAGTGCTGCTGTTGGCTGGCCAGGAAGAACTTGTCAGCTTCTTCAGCTAGCTTGCGGCAATCGGTAATGCTGGTGTTAGCCAAAGCGGTCCGCACCT
The DNA here is from genome assembly GCF_029633865.1 of Lampris incognitus. Classification (NCBI taxonomy): domain Eukaryota; kingdom Metazoa; phylum Chordata; class Actinopteri; order Lampriformes; family Lampridae; genus Lampris; species Lampris incognitus. Next base: position 23,224,507 of record NC_079218.1, read on the forward strand.
GAGCAGGCAGTTGTCGCAGAAACAGTTGGACAAAGAGGAAATCAGGTGTGTGCGCCGGTCCCAGCAGATTCAGCATTTTGTCCATGAGCTCGGATGGCTTGCTGTCACCCAAGCCTTGCAGAGAAAAGAGACGGTGGGCCCTCTCGGCGTCGGAAAGTTCAAAAATCTTTAAGAGGTGATCTTTGAGCCCCTTGTATTTGTCTGCCGCCGAAGGATTTGTAAGGAGACTCACCACTCTAGTTGCAGTCGAACACCCGAGCGCCGATACCACGTAGTAGTATTTAGTAGCATCATCCGTTATTTTGCGGATAGCAAACTGCGCTTCCGCCTGGGCAAACCATGTCGTTGCCGATGACTCCCAGAACTCTGGCAATTTGAGAGAAACCGCGTTGATTTCGTCAACCATGTTCTTTTGAAAGCTTGTCTCTGATAACTACCAAGAGACAAACGTCGGGGTCACCAGTGTAGAGGAGCTCAAGCAGGAGTCGTGACAACTTTCTCTTTCGGCTACACAACGTGCACCATTTATTCCTTCCACCATTACAACAACAAAAACCCGCGCAGCGGAAGTGTGTCACTGTAAACACGAACCAAGAAAACAGCAGCTGTAAACAAACGTTCCTACTAGCTCAATAAGGGGAATTATGTATCCCTATAACCACTACACTGTCCACTTTAAAGGTACAATAGTTGTTAAATAAAAATAACATAGCCACAGGAATCATATAAATATGCTAATCAAAATATTGCTTTTACCCCCCAAAAAAAATCACCCATTTATTTTTATGTTTTGTAAAATTTTATGTTCCAATGAAATCTATTGTGTTGTGGACTGAATTACACTAGCAAGTTCCGTGTTGGACGGTACGCTTTAGCAGCTTATCAAATTTGGATCCATCCAAACTAAGAAATTTAGCTGGATGCTAAGGTGTACAGTTACATGAGGGACCTCCTGTTGTTTGAATTAAGACCACCAATTTTTTTAAAACATAGAAATAGATGGGCTCTACAAATTTTGCCGGGGAAAATCAATGCTTAAATTAACATATTCATACGATTCCCATGGATGAGTTGTTTTTATTTAAATGTCTTTAAGTAGATATCTTTAAGTAGATAAACTTACATATTGCACCTTTAACAATCCCTAACCATCAGATTTAACATTGAACTGAAATTTAAACACCGATATTTTCTATCATCACTTCATACTTTTATTGTCTTGCCTTGTGTGTTCTCTCTTTCTATTGGAAACGAAAGGTGAGTATAGAAGATAAAATTCAGTTTTTCTGTTTTCCTCTTGTTAAGACTTCCCCACTAGTTTAGCTTTTTTCTGCTGAACTTTTTTCCTGCTCATGATGCCATCAGAAATATTAATTTACATATAACCAATCACATCAAATCATCAGAAATGAGACCCCGCCCACCCTCACTTGCCAACCCTTGCTTTTATCACTCAAAGGTCAGCTCAGACTAGATCACTCCCTCACAGTTCTTGAGACATTTGAGAGCAGTTATGGATAAAGGTATGAAAACAAACTAAAAATACAAAATGTTGCAGAATGTCTCATTATGCCACGTTAAGGTTTTTACGCGTGAAAAGTTAAATCTGTTTACCAATTTTGGTCCGATTTAAAGTTTTCACTGCATGCGTAGCTTTGGCGGGTAGACCCCTTATCGCGTGACGTAAAAGCTGCGTTGTAAACAAGATGCGCGCGCAGACCATGTGGCAAAACATGGCCGAGAAACAACGTGCATACCTATGAAACTCACAGATGAACACGTATAAAACTTAAAATTAAACAGAGAAAAGTTAGAAATTTGAGAAAATTTAAATCTCAGAATATGTTGAGGTCTAAGCAAGGAAGACAGAAAGCATTACAAGTCGAAACTTACACTAAGCACTGGAGAAAAACTTCCCAACCCGTTTATGCTTGCTGAAGCTCAGTGGACAAATGATATCACAAAGTTGCCAAACATCGGCTGGACGGATGTGACTGAATACCCCATAGACACACCAAGTATATTTACGAAAGAATCAATGAGGGCATACAAGTCTTTAGAAGCATATGATTATGTCATGTCTGCACACTGGGTCATCAGTGCTGCATTTGGGTTAGCACTGTACCTGGATCTGTTCTCTGCTCTGGGGTTCTCCCTCTTGGACATGGGGGGGGGGGGGGATCAGTCATTCTGACTGTCACACCATGGCATGCCATGGCAGCAAAAATGGCCATCACTGTTTGGGGGACTGGGCTGCCCCTCTGCCTTCGCCCATCAACCTCTCCTTGATCCTTCTGTGAAACCTGTCATCCAGCCACTGCGCCACATCCTGCTGGTTCTCCATGATGGGGTCTCGGCCGAGCTGCAACAACTACTGGAAGCTGGCATCATTGAGCCAGTGAACGCTTCACCCTGGGTCTCAAACCTCATGGTGGCTAAGAAGAAGTCAGGGGCCCTGCATGTCTGTGTCGATCTATGTGCAGTGAATAAGGCGGTGACCCCTGACAAGTATCCACTACCCACCTCAGAAGAGCTCACGGCTCAGTTCTATGGCTCTATGGCTCTATGGTGTTCTCCAAGCTCGACCTCAGACAGGGATACTTAAAGGTGCCCCTCCACCCTGGCAGCAGAAACCTCACAGCCTTTGTGACACATCCAGGAATGTTTTTTTACACCCGGATGCCATTTGGCCTCAGCTCCGCCCCTAGCTGCTTCCAGAAAGTCATGGTCTCTGTGCTGGCTGGCATACCAGGCGTGGCCATATATCTCGACAATATAGTCATACATGGGCCCACCACTGAAATCCATGACAAGCAACTCAGCAGGGTCTTCGCAGACCTAGCCAAGTACAAGCTAACTCTCAATGCTGAAAAATGTGTCCTCTCTGTGCTGGCTATTGACTTTGTGGGGTTCCGGCTGTCAGCAAGTGGCATAACCCCACTCCAGCCCAATGTGGACGCCATTCAGGCCATCCTCCGAGCCCAGCTCAGCCGCCCAGGTCGCCTCCTTCCTGGGTATGACAGGATACTATCTGAAGTTCCTCCCTCAGTACTCTGCCACCACAGCCCCCCTGCACCAGCTGCTGTGTAAGGACGAGCCTTGGGTGTGGTCTCAGGCATGCAGTGACACTGTGCGTGACCTCAAAACGCAACTGCTTTCTCCACCAGTGTTTGTTCACTTTGACATCTCCAGCCCCACCCTCATGACTTGTGATGCATCTGCCACAGCGATAGGGGCTGTGCTGTTACAGACCCAGAAGGGCATGGAGAAGCCCATCGCCTTTGCCTCCCATGCCCTTAACCAGATCGAGCAGCGGTACTCTGTGGGTGAGCGTGAGGCATTAGCCTGCATCTGAACCTGTGAAAGGTGGCACCTGTACCTCTATCGCCGCTCCTTCACCCTCAGAATGGATCATCAGGCACTGACAGCGCTGCTGTCCACATCTGGGACAGGCCATAGACCCCTGAGGCTAGACCACTGATCTGACCGCCTCCGCCAGTACAACTTTAGCCAGCAGTTCACCCCAGGCAGAGACAATGTTGTGGCTGACCTGTTCTCTCGCGCCGTCTCTGCCCAAGCCCTACACATGGGCACTGACTGTGTGGAACAGGACATTATTCAAATGCTACACACACCCCTCCAGGCCACTGTCTCTCTGCAGGAGCTGAAGGAAGCCTCCAAACAGGACCCTGTCCTCTCTCAGTTCTGCATCTACATCCAGAATGGCTGGCCTCACAAGGTCCCGGAGGAGCTGGTTGCATTCTCTCGAGTCAAACAGGAGCTCTCCTGCTGGAACGACACCTGTGTGGCACGCGGGCTTTGCACAGTGGTCCCAGGTGCTCTGCATGCACGTGTGTTGATCATGGCACATGAGGGCCACCTGGGCATTGTGAAGCTAAAACAGCGCTGCCGAGACCTGGTGTGGTGGCCAGGGATAGACAGAGACATTGGTCAAGGACTGCTCTCTGCCTGCCTTGTGAGTGGCAAGACTGGCCACCAGGTTCCCCCACCCCTGCAACCTCTTGCCTGGTCCTCTCAGCCCTGGGAACACCTGCAGCTGGACATCTGCAGAGAGATCCATGGGGTTCCCCACCACCAAAGCTTTTTGGTGGTTGCCTACGACCTATATACTCAAAATGGCCTGAGCTCACCACTACTGGCTCTGTGACCTCTCAGGTCATTATCGACTTCCTGGACTCTGTCTTCTCTTGCTGGGGCCTCCCAAAGACCATCACCGCTGACAACAGTCCTCAACTAGTCTCTGCAGAATTCACTGCTTACCTTGAAAGCAAGGGTATCCGCATGTACACACTGCGTATTATCACCCCCAGGCAAACGGTGGCGTTGAGCACTTTCACCAGTCACTGAAAAACGGCCTCAGAGCACACCTGGCCGAAAGGTGTTCCTTCACACATGCCATCCGTCACATTCTGCTGCACTACAGGGCCACACAGCACTCAACCACAGGGGTCTCCCCAGCCTCTCTCATGCTGGGCCGGGAGCTAAACATGCCCCTCGACAGGCTCCGCCCCTCTACACCCCAGGCACCTCCATCTAGGGTCAGAGCCTTAGTCACCAATCAGCAAGGGTGGATGAAGCAACGATCTAACCAGTCAAAACGAGCCAGGGTGCCAGATATCAATGCCTCAGACTGGATCAGGGTCTGTAGACCCCACCGGGACAATAAAATGGCCTCATACTGGTCCTCCCCTCTCCAAGTCACCCATCAGCTGGGCCCAGCCACCTATTTCCTCAACGACAGCACTCAGTGGCACTCCAGCCACCTCTGGAAGGTGCCAGCTCTGCCACACACAGCTGGTGACACACCCCAAACCATACTCTCAGCATGGCAGGACACCCCGGGGCCTCAGGTTGCCCCTACACAGGCCCCAGACATTCCTGGGCCTCAGCTGCCCCTGCCCTCTGTCTCCTCACCTCGGCCTGCTCAGCCTCAGGATCATGCCTCCCCGTGACCTGTTCACACACGTTCACACCCTGGCCACCTAGAGGACTTTGTGTCAACTTTTCATGTTTGAAACCCTGCCAGGGGGCATGTTATGTCTGCACCCTAGGTCATCAGTACTGCATTTCGGTTAGCACTGTTCTATTGTGCTGCAATCAGCATGTGATGCCTTTATGGTTGTTCTTGAATTGATTGGTTGAGTCTGCTGTAAGGAGTTTTGAAATGGAGAGTAAAATGAACCTGGCGTTGATGCTGATACTGTGTCATGGTGTGATCCTTCAAACAAACAGATTACTTTGTTGGTGGACATGTCCAAGACTGCTTTTCCCATCTGCTATCGAAGGAAAACAAATTTTACTTAATCAAATCAAAGGTAAGCCCTCGTAGTTAAATTGTTTGTACGGTTGTGTTGTTTGTATTCAACAAAAGTTGAATTGTTTGTATGGTTATGAGATCGAGGCTGGAGTCAAATTATGACCTCAAACATCTTGCCACAAGAAAGTGATGAAATTGTGGTCAGACTTGAGGAAGGCTAGGCATTAACAACTCGAACTTTGGTTTTGCAGTTGCTCAACTAGGACAGTATCACATTTATAGCTGTTACTTATGTATGTTCAATCACAATACTTATTTGTGTAAGAAATGGATACATACCAGATATGAAATTTTGTCTGCAAATCTTCGCATTTGATATTTGCTCTTCTGAACACGTCTTCCGGTCCTCCTGACGGATCGCATGAATCCACGCCTGTCTTCTTCGTTTTTCAATTGGAGTTTTCCCTTTCAGCATGCAATAAAAATGCAGATGCTTGTTTACGATTTGTACAACCGACAGCGCAGCAACTGTTAGGCGTTTCGTTTTAAATCAGTTTCTCCGTGATGATCTCTTCGAAATGAACATAGTAACGTTTACAAACACAAGACTTGTGGCTCCTTTATGCCTCACAATCTGCGCACGCACATTTGGCGCATGCAAATAAGGGAACACGTCTATTGTATGTGTATGTCACGTATGTAATGTGTCTCTGTGAGATATCACGATCGCCACCGACTACTCCCGGAGACAGACAGAGAAAGCAGGAAAATACTGAGTCATCGGCAGCGCACAACAAACAAGGCCAACAGCCACAGGGCTTCAGACCATCTTCAATGAAAACATGTCACCTCCTTTCCTACCATGGTCACTTTCATTGAAAAAGCCCTCTCTCTAGCTGACTCGCCTTCAACGCATCTCTTTATCCATGTACCACATTTTTTATTATTCACAAGAAAACAAAACGTGAGGTTCTATGAGCCCTCTCCCTTGTTTCGACCCCTAGTTTCTACTGATAGTACTGGAGATTTACATTGCTCTGAGTCAGCTGATGTATCCACTGAGAAAGAAAACATATTGTACTTAGCACAGCGCCATTAAATACCTTTAGTCACTTTAAGTCGCCCTAATTCAAGAAAAGCCCTGCCAGACAGCTAGGTATTAAATCAAGTTCCATATTGAGTGATACGTTTTTGCTGTACAGCTGTCCTTTCAATCCTCGTGCCACCAAGGGGAGACCATGTGTTTCTGCTTAGCTCTTGTTAATGCTGTGGGAGTGAATGGCAAAGCAGCAAGCGCCAGCAGATGATCCCTTGCAGGGCCCGGCAGCAGGCTGGTGGTGGCTCAGGTTTTCCAGTCTAGTCTGCTTCTCTGTGTGTCAACACTGTTTTGGTGTATGTTTTGAGTGGTCTCAACCCATGCTGGGGGAGATGAGCCATCGAGAGATATTGGAAATATTGTAAAAAAAAAATTTTTTTTTGAAAGCCCTGTGATGGCCTGGCAGCCTGTCCGGGGTGTCTCCGCGCCTGTTGCCCAATGACTGCTGGGGTAGGCTCCAGCATCCCCTTGACCCTGTGTAGGATAAGCGGTTTGGATAATGGATGGATGTAAAAAAAATGCCTGGTGCTTCCAACCATTTCAGGTAACAAAGCATTAAGTGTTTAGCAGGTATAATAACTGACAGAGCTGATGTCCTAACCTGGGGTTCCCAAAACGTTTCATGCAGTGGCCCCAACCATGGAGATGCAGATAGTTTGTGCAATACAATAAGCAATAATCCTCTCTCTACTGATTATCTCAATGCAGTATTCCTCTTTCCAAGTCTGCAGGGATCATGTTCAAGTAATACGCGAATGAAACAGATGAAGCATGTCACCATTAAACATGTAAGCGATATTTTGGAATACAATTAGATCATTGCATTGTTTGTATTGAAAAGGTATGAAAATAATTGCTTTCTTAGTGCAGATAAATCAAATCAAATCAAATCAAATCAATTTTATTTGTATAGCCCAATATCACAAATTACAAATTTGCCTCAGTGGGCTTAACAGCAACACAACAGCCTGTCCTTAGACCCTCTCATCGGATAAGGAACAACTCCCTAAAAAAAAAAACTTTAACGGAGAAAAAATAGGAAGAAACCGCAGGGAGAGCAACAGAGGAGGGATCTCTCTCCCAAGACTGACAATGTGCAATTGATGTTGTGTTTACGCAATTTACACAATACAACATTGAAAGAGGATAACAGAATTATAATGGACTTATAAAATTTAGAAGAATCTGACGCACAGGATGCCAAGCAGTGTCCAGACGCCATCAGAACAGTCCAGGACCAAGCCACGCGACCAGCATCATCATGTTTAAAAAAGAAAATTATATGGATTAATAAAAAGAAATTGTGATGAGGGGTAATGGCAGGCGGCGTCCGAGTGGTGACCACCATCGCCACGCAGACCTGGGAGGAGAACCGACTGCACGTGCACACAAGGGAGACTCACATGACACCATTCACACACAGAAAAACAGAAAGGAGAAGACATCATTCAGAGAGCAAGAAGAGGCATGTGAGAGAAGAGAACATTTTGCAATAGTCATTAGTCATAATCAATTCAGTCGATTAGCCATAATCTATCTACTCATATATTTTCATAATGTGTGTGTGTGTGGTGTTAGTGTAGATAGCGGGACCGAAAACTAAAGCATTTATGATCCTAATCCTTTTTGGAGGTGGTAGGTATTGTCTCAGATAGTAAGGGGAAAATCCCAGAAAATTAAAATTATGCATAATTATGCATAATTATGCAAAATATGCATTTTTCTAAAAAATGGCTAAAAAAACACTTCTCGGCATTTCAGATGATTCTGAGCATTTTTGATTTTTTCACCTAAAATTTTTTTCTGGGACTCCCCCCCACCCTTAACCTGGAAAATGTGACCCTCTGCCCCTTTAATGTTATTGTGTATGCAATGTCATGTATGTGAAATATGCTTGGTGACCATCGTCTACTACTTGCCATTTAGCCCCTTTCCACCCCCGCTTGAAGTGGGGTACCGCTACATTGTAGCGGGGTTCTTCTAGTATTCTATAATTTCATTGGCAGAACAGTGGTTGGTAAATTAATTGAGACAGAAAAACTGACCTGCCATGCAGTACAGGTTGTGAAGCACTCAACTTAAAGGCAACTAATTGTACGCTAAGGCAAAAAGATGAGTTTTAAGTTTGGATTTAAAGGACTCAACAGACTGATTGTCTGATGGCAGCAAGCAGATTATTCCACAAGAACGGAGCCCGGTAGAGAAAAGGCCCTCACACCAGCTTACTTCTTTTTAACGTTGGGTATGCACAGGAGCCCTGTATTTTGAGAGTGAAGAGCTCGAGATGGAATGTACGGTTTAAGTAGATCAGACAGGTAAGATGGGACAAGCCCATTTAGGATTTTATAAGTCAGCAGAAGCACCTTGTATTCTGGTCTAACATGGATAGGAAGCCAATGAAGGGAGGCAAGAATTGGTGTAATATGGTAAAATTTCCTAGTTTTAGTTAGGATTCTAGCTGCAGCATTCTGAACCATCTGAAGACTTTTAGTACTAGCATGTGGCAGACCTGAAAACAGAACATTACAGTTATCAAGTCTGGATGAAACAAATGCATGTATTAGAGTCTCTGCATCAGTCATGGAGAGAAAAGACCGAATTTTAGCTATTTTACGTAAGTGAAAAAGGCAGTCTTGGTGATTTCTTTAATGTGCGTATCAAAGGAAAGGCTGGTGTAACCCTGTGGTTAAATTATAGGCCTTAGATATATTACATTGCACTATTAGATAAGAGTTTGGCCTATGTTTGTTATTTTGTATACCTTTTGAATATGAATATATTATATTGTTGATATTGTTCTGCAAAACAGTTGTTTACCAATGTGAAATGCATTTACTTTTATTGTTGAAAACTTACCATTGTTGTGATTGGTTGGCTGTGGAGAGAATAACTTACCTTGAATGTGATTGGTTGAGAGGGCAGCGGGGAACGTCAGCGCGAGCAGACTGAACGGGGAGAGAAAGGAGGTCTCTCGTCCCTTGTGTGAGCCAAACGGAGCAGTTTGATGTCGAGTTGTTATATGCTATTTTGCGGTGAGAGAAATGTAATTGAAGTTTAGTGAATAGTGATGTGTGCGGGTGTCTGACCGAGACCCATCCCGGGAACCGTTTGTGTGAACTGTAGAGACAAACTGACTACTCGTCAGTCCCACATGTGGACCCAGCGACGTTACGGAGCGAGCTAGCCAGTCGGTGTTCGTTGCTAGCACAGCAAGACGCGCGAATGGACTGGATGCGGTAAGGGGCTCTCCCGACAGTGAGTCGGGCCGTCTTCTAGTTTAGCGAAGTAACGTTATCAGTACAGTGTAGTGGTGGGTTCATGCGACCATCGAGGAACGCAGAAGGAGTCGTCTGTTGCCGTGTTGGGCTGCCGAGGCGAGCGCACGGTTCGACCGTGAGATGGTGCTAACGGCTAACTAGCCAGTTAGCTAGGAGGGCTGCCGGCCTGACATTCGCTGCGGTGGGAAACGCGAGACGAAGAGGAGCATTCATTCTTTGTGAGTACAAGCTGGATGTGCGGGCTTCCAAGGGGAGCGAAGAGGGCTGTTTAGGGTCCCAACGTACCCGATAAAGAAACAGGCCTGCAACTGGGGGTTGACTTTCTTTTATTTTATTGCCGGCTTAGTTATAGGGTTATTGAGCTGTATGCTAATGTGTTAGTCTGATTAATTTGTGTATATCTGAATGCAGACACTTGTTAGCCATTGAGGCTTATCACTTTCATTCATTCTAATAATTATTACTCATAATACCTTTGTATATATAATTCTATGTACCTGTGTGAGTGTGGATTATTCATGTGTGTTTATTCCTGTGGTGTCTAGGCTATGGTAAGTGACATGTTGAGACAACCTTAAAGGGCTAGTCCACCATTTTAATATAAGTTACTTGGTGACACATTGAGGTGTCTAGACCATGTTAGATTGCCTTAAAGGGGTAGTCAACCTTTTTAGTTGGAGTTACCAGATGACACTGTAAGACATTTAGAGCCTTTAGAACATACTTTAAACACATAAAAAGCGAAGTTAACATACTTCAATAGTTTATTGGATACCGAGTTGTATAGAGAACTCAGGAGCGTTGTCCTTGACAGTTAAAAAGGATAGATAGCGCTACACTGGGATCAAACATAACACCAAGATTTTTGGCTGCCACACTTTGTGAAACCACAGAGTTCTTGATTGCTATCATTACTTGATCAAATTGGTGTCTGTGTCTAGCAGGGCCAATGACCAGCATCTCTGTTTTATCCAAATTTAAAAGCAGAAAGTTAAGTGACATCCAGTTTTTCACAGCAGCCAAGCAGGCATCTAAATTAGTCATTTTAGTATGATCATTAGCCCTTATAGGCACATACAGCTGAGTATCATCAGTATAGCAATGGAAATTTATTCCATAACTGCATATAATTTGGCCAAGAGGTGCAATGTAAAGAGAGAGAAGTAGAAGGCCAAGAACTGAGCCCTGAGGCACATGATATTTAACGTCAGAGAATTTTGATATATATTGCTATAGCAGACACAATGTGTTCTTCCAGATAAGTAGGACTTAAGCCAAGAGAGAGCTAAGCCAGAGACACCAAAATTACAATTTAATCTGTCTAATAGTATACAGTGATCAATGGTGTTAAAGGCTGCACTGAGGTCTGGTAGTAGAAACACAGAAGTGGAATCAGAGTCCATAGCTAGTAAAAGATCATTCACCACTCTGGTCAGAGCAGTTTCAGGGGAGTGACAGGCCCTGAAAGCCGATTGAAAAGGTTCATATAAGATGGTTTTCTTTTATATGGGTCGAAAGTTGTTGATACACGACTCTCTCTAGTACTTTAGAGAAGTATGGAAGATTAGAGACTGGTTGATAGTTATTAAGAGACCCTGGATTGAGGTGCGTTTTTTTAAGTAGAGGTTTAACCACAGCTGTCTTAAAACTGCTGGGAACAATGCCAGTAGTAAGTGATAAATTAACAATGTCTAGCACTGTAGGTCCCAGAAAAGGCCAGAGGTCTTTAAAAAGTTTTTTTTTAAAAAGATACCCCATGACTCCCCCCCCCCGCAGCCCACTCGTGGGTCATGACACATAGTCTGAAAACCACTAACCTATTCCCCATTTAAGAGTAGATACCCACACTGCTAACTGTAAAAATGTCAAATAAGCGTTAAGTCAAAAAGTCAGCAACTTACTAATGCATGTGCCTGCGTAGGTTTCCTGACACGACAGAGGTAGGCCTATTTTCAGCTCGTCAGTTTAATCCAATATAGGGTTATCAAAAAGAAAGCTTTACCCTGCAAATGCCGTCCCCCTACTTTCTGCCTCATTGGTGTAGCTGGAACCAAGAAACTCTCTGGTTCTACACATGAACCCCCTACATCTCTGTTTGCCACATTTTCATACTGCTAAGTTTATTTCCCTCTCCCTCTTTTTTTAAAAAAAATATTTTTGCACATTTCCTTTCTGTGTAGACATACCTATTTTACTGTACACCCCCCTTTTTTCTCTCCCAATTGTATCCGGCCAATTACCCCACTCTTCCGAGTCGTCCTGGTCGCTGCTGCAGACTACCACATGACTCCTCCAATACAGGTGGAGTCGCCAGCTGCTTCTTTTCACCTGACAATGAGGAGTTTTGCCAGGGAGACGTAGCGCATGGGAGATCACGCTATTCCCCCAAGTTCCCCCTCCCCCCGAACAGGTGCCCTGACTGACCTGAGTAGGTGCCAGTGCAGCGACCAGGACACATAGGGATGCCCGACCAAGCCGGAGATAACACGGGGATTCGAACAGGCAATCCCCGTTTTGGTAGGCAATGAAATAGACTGCTACGCTACCCGGACACCCTCTGTAAAATCCATCAATCCATCCATCCATCCATCCATCCATTATCCAAACTACTTATCCTGCTCTTAGTGTTGCGGGGGTGCTGGAGCCTATTTCAGCAGTCATTGGGCAGCCGGCAGGGAGACACCCTGGACAGGCCGCCAGGCCATCACAGGCCCCTCTGTAAAACGATTTTTGAAATATTGAGTAAAGAATCTTACTTTCGATTTCAGATGAGTTAGCGTGCTCTTCCTCATCCTCTTTACCTAAATTTTTGTTTTTCACTAACTCTCTAGCTTCCTCTTTTCCCAGGCCTAAGCTCTCGCTGTGTTCAGATTCACATGGCGATGGTAGGTTGAGTGTAGGGTGACAGGACAGACACCACATCTCAGCCTCCAAAACCTTCCAGGCCTTCAGCTAGATTAAACCCAAGTCCATCTCACAGAAAGTTGAATCAGTTCATCTGGACACAGCGTTTATTGAGAGAGAAACATTTCATCACTCATCTAGGTGACCTCTTCCGTCTCAACTGACTGCAGGTATCCCAACCCTTACAAACAATACAGTGGCATAACACAGAAAACAACGATCGGTTTCATATGCAAATAAGTGTGACCACCAACTAGAGTTACAATGGCCATGTGTACTATTCACAAAGGATAGGGGAATAGTTGCAATCAGCATTGTAAGATGGTGACAGATGTACTCTTAGGCCCCCCACCACAGTTCAGGGATGTTTGTTGCCTCTTCACATAGATGGACTCTTTAACTCCCTGTTCAAACCAGCGTTCCTCACTATCAAAGATGTGCACATCCTCATTCTTGAAAGAGTGGCCACCGTGGAGTCCTGGCCTGACGTGTCAACTCTCCTGTGTTGTGCCATCCTCTTCTTTGCCAGCGTCTGTTTGGTTTCCAAAGTCCATCTCCTTTATTTTTAGTTGTCACAGACTAGACTTTTTACTTAGCTGTTACGTCCAAATCGTCAAGCATTATCCTAATATGATTTCAACACCACCGATAAATCACATTAACCTAAATCAAACATCCTATACGATACTAAAATTGAGGTCAAAGATCCACCGGTTTGTAGAGGAATGCCGCTGATCTAGGACTGTTGAGTTACAAGCCATACAAGCTCAAACAAGACTAACAAATCTTTAAAGGTATATTTTATGCCTACAGGCCATTATTGTCCCCATTATCTGCTCCATTATGAACTTCTTCAAAAATCCACCATTCAATTACCAGATCCCCTCCTCCACACACACACACACACACACACACACACACACACACACCAAGTCCCTCACCACCACCACCACCACCATCAAAAAGGAATGAAGCGACAGAATCTTGTGTGTGTGTGTGTGTGTGTATATATGTATCTTATCCAGTCGCTGTTTCCCCTTTCTTTGCAGACAGATTTGGACCCTGTCTTTTGTAAAGTCTGTACAGATCGCTCTATCAAAATCAATTGGACACTTTGGTAGCATCGGACATTGATTTTCAACGGCTATTATTTAATTTGCCCCAACTCCCCACCCCACCCTCCAAAAAAAAACAAAAAAAAAACACTGAGTTTGATCTCATTTTCACTCCTCAACTGGTTCCCATGTGCATTGTGTTCGTGGGACATTTGGAGGGGAGGGGGCAGGGTCCGGTGAATGGTCTGTCAGTATGGTAGGGTGGGTGGTGAATGGCCATTGTGTGGGAGCAGGGGGTCCCATCTTTAGTTGCTCTTTGACCCAGATATGATCTCACGGCTATAGGAAGGGGACAGTCGGGGCCTTATGAAAGGATCACACTGGACAGGGGGAGGGGTGGAGGGATGAAGGAGGGAGTCCGGTGGTGTCCATATCCCTTCTGGATTGCTTTGTTAGCTAAGCTAGAGTCTGTAGGTAGTGGCCATCTTTTCCTACACACAGGCGCTGGTATAACCATGTAATGAAAATTAGAATCGCTTCCGATGTCCAAGTCATAAATTTAACCCTAACTTATACCTTTAAATAACGTCCTGTGAGGGCAATATACTCACAAAGACAAACGTAAAAGCACACACACACACACACACACACACACACACACACACACACACACACACACACACACCCCTCCTATACCATTGTATATCACTCCTAAGTAGAAACAATATGGATGCAGCCAACTGCTACCAGCAAGGCAACATGGTAAGGTCACATGCTCCAGCATGGTGTTTTGCAGATGCAACCAATTGGATAATTGCTATTTAAAACGGTGTCTCTCACTTGACTCTAGTTTTGTCAAGTAAATAATACTCATAGTAGGCGTCTTATTATGTATCTTTTGCAGTTTCTTAACATTTCATAATTTGTGATGCTTTTGTGTTACTTGTGATGCTTTGCTGCAAAGCATTAATTTTCTTTTTGACTGCCCACTTCCAAAGGGTGGTTCATTTAACCAGGTCATAATGTAGGGTTAACCACAGATGAGCACGAGTTTAGTTTATTGCTCAAAGGGACTTCAGTAGGCAGGATGCCTGCTATCACAGCGGCTTGACCCTGTACAGTCTAGTTGGGAAACAACCAGCTAGTCACTACTGACAGTCAGTAGGTAAATAAATAACCTTTTGGCTTAAATTGAATCAAGCTAAAAGTTTGTCAGTTTGCCTCATCGGTATTACTTGTTACACGATTTAGACGTGTGAGAAGGTTTTAGTTTTCCGCAAACATCCAATCCAAATAATGTTTTTAAAAAAATGCATTTTGCCGCGTGTTGATTTTTACCAGGATGGATGACCCCTTTTTACTTTTTCATTACTTTCACATTCATATCGAAATGTCAAAACAGGAATAACTAAAAAAAAAAAAGCACCGGGTCCAACGTTAAGGCCTCAGGATTATCACTTTAAATGCATCTTCTGTACTGCTGTGGTTGTGAGAGGGTTTTTTAAGTTGTAAAGTCCACTGCATGGTCCGCCTGGCCAGATGAGGGTGCCCTCTAGTGGTCTCTCCATGCAACTCCCTTCCGTTGTGGATGACCTCCCGAGCGCTATATAAACAAAGACTCGTCACCCCGAGTCATTGGAGACTGTATAATTTGGCAGATTCATACGTTTTCTCGTCGTCAAGCAAGAACGAATCAAGATGTGCATAATTTGTCAGCTGCAAGTTTTATTTCCAGTTCCGACAGGCGTATAGGTTGCATGTTGGCCCGCTTTTGGTTGTACAAATAATGACAAAGCAAAATCTTTCATATGTTATTCATTGTTTATCGCACAGTCAGATTGATGTACGTACAGTTAGGAGTTGGTGACAATTAGAGAAAGGTAAGTCATGGAAATCCCTTGTGTTGAATTTGGCACTTAAATAATGGTTTGCATTCAGCCTTTTCATATGTTTTGTGTATAATCCCAATTTATGTATACCTCTATGTATATTTCTTTAACTGTTATGGTCATTGTATTACACTTTTATGTGTGAAGTGCTGTATAGATAACATTTGATTGACTGATGACTTGGTTGATTTATTGATTAAATTATTACCTGATTGATTGGTGCTATTAGGACTTGATGAAGACTAGAGGATGGTTAGTCTGATGTCCTGATATGTAAAACTAATTGGCAGAGGGTTTCCTTTTCCTTTTCCCATCTCTGTACATTTAGGCAGTGAAATATGCTCACATTTCTGGACCGCCAACCATCCAGTCATCCACGAACAAGGAGTGTTAAGGGTCAAAGACTGGCAGCAGATGTAACAGGGATATTTAAAAAAAAAAAGAAAGGAAAGATATGAATGGTAACCGGAGGGATCGTGGATGATGAAGAGTTGGGGAAGAACTACTAAGAAGCCAGGTGGGGGAAAAAAATGTTTTCTTCTCACAAGATGGGTGTATATCCAGGGGCAGATTGACACCAGAAAAGAAGAGAGAGAGAGAGAGAGAGAGAGAGAGAGAGAGAGAGAGAGAGAGAGAGAGAGAGAGAGAGAGAGAGAGAGAGAGAGAGAGAGAGAGAGAGAGAGAGAGAGAGAGAGAGAGAGAGAGAGAGAGAGAGAGAGAGAGAGAGAGAGAGAGAGAGAGAGAGAGAGAGAGAGAGAGAGAGAGAGAGAGAGAGAGAGAGAGAGAGAGGGAAGATGTGACACCACATTATCATTCTAAAAGGCGTCTTCTCACAGGATTCTTTGGCCTTTATTTGACACTCCACGGTTATCGAAATTACAGTGTGATGGAATAATGTGCAAAAGGGAAATACCACCGAATATCATCATTATTATTTGCAGCAAACAAATTATTCCTCAGCCTTATATTCAAAGAGGAAAAAGATGAGTTTGGTGCGGGGGGGGATTAAACAGTAGCCAGCGCAGTTCTCTGAGGAAAAGGTGAATAATAGTATTAACATTTACAATATCAGATGCTGCATGAAACTAAAAATTGGTTTCGCATTCCAGAGGACATTTCAAAATGAGTGGTGTTCCTGTATTAATTAGGGCTCGCTTGTCTCCTTTCCGTGCCTTTAGAGGTCCAATGGATTTTATCGGGATGGATGCGCCCATTTACTTTAATTGTGCAGCCAGGCTGTCAATATTGTTTACCTAATCCAGTGTCTCCTTGGCCAAGTGCATTTCTAGAGATTTATAAAAATCTTTACTCTGAGCGCGTTTGTGTCCTGTATGTCTTCAGGTTTAACCAGTTGTTAGCGTCACAATAAAATCAACCCTGTTGAGGGTAACTGATGTAGCAGAGCAGCTCTCCACCCAGTGGCTGGTGTTGTACACTACAGTTCACAACATCATACGATATTTACATGCCCATTGTCACATGTTGACCATCTTTGAATCTCTTGATAGGGGATATCTACTATGTAAATTATAACTAGAGAGCCAGATGAAGACATCAAAATCTGCTCAAATTTCAATGTTGTCGCGGAGGCATCGATAGCAGCAGCCAATGAGATTACAGTCTTTTGATTATGAGAACGTTTAATCAGTTGCGGTAGAAAAAAAACAGTAATTACAGTATAGACTGTAATAGGAGATTTCTCATTGGATTTCCAAATAAACATGCAGGTTTTGATGGCAAAATGAAAAATATTTCAACTTTGAAATTATTAACACAACCTTAACTTTACATATCTTAAAATAATGCCTGAGAATACTACATTGGCAGTAGCAAATGCACATTATTCATTGTGTGCAGCATATGGAATTGAGATAGCTGTTCATTTAACCATACTTTATGAAAATTTTAAAGGCAAAGTCTTAAAAAAATAACCAAAAGATGTACAATGCATTATGTAGTTTTTTTTATAGCCTTGTGTTTTAGGAAACTAATTAGTTTTGTTGAACCAATAATTATAGTTTAGACAAGCTCTGCAATGTGGTTATTCTGTGGATTGGAGTTTGCTGCAAAACAGGTTTGTCTGAAGTAGTGGGATGGTTAGAAAAATGATTAATTTAAATAATGTTTGTATCGATATAAATTGGTGGTGCAGTGGTAAGTGCGGTGGCCTCACAGCAAGAAGGTCCTGGGTTCAAACCCCGGGGTAGTCCAACCTTGGTGGGTCATGCCAGGTCGTCCTCTGTGTGGGGTTTGCATGTTCTTCCCGTGTCTGCGTGGGTTTCCTCCGGGGGCTCTGGTTTCCTCCCACAGTCCAAAGACATGCAGGTCAGGTGAATCGGCCATACCAAAAAATTGTCCCTTGGTATGAATGTGAATGTGTGTGTGTGTGTGTCAGCCCTGTGATGGCCTGGCGGCCTGTCCAGGGTGTCTCCCCGCCCACCGCCCAATGACTGCTGGAATAGGCTCCAGCATCCCCGTGACCCTGAGAGCAGGATAAGTGGTTCAGATAATGGATGGATGGATGAATCCATATAAATTACAAAATGTGAGAAAGACCTCGGGACTACAGTATCTTGCAATGCAAATAAGGTTTTGAGGTATTTCATCTAGGAAATTACAGTAAAGCACGGTGGCCCAGTGGTTAGCATTGTTGCCTCACAGGAAGAAGGTCCTGGGTTCGAAGGACCTGGCGGCCCGAGGTCCTTTCTGTGTCCAGTTTGCATGTTCTCTCCGTGTCTGCATGGGTTTTCTCCGGTTTCCTCCCACCATCAAAAAGACATGCATGTTAGGATTAATACTACTGTCTGTGCCCCTGACCAAGGCAATGGAAAGAAGAGCTGGAGTTGGTCCCCGCGCGCTGCACGGCGGCTGCCCACTGCTCCTAGCTACATGGCTAGGATGGGTTAAATGCAGAAGATTAATTTCTCCATGGGGATTACTAATGCACATTTTAATCTCAATCTTGAACTTTCTGCAGTTAAAGGAAATTATCTTCCATTTTTTTTGCATTGCCTCACTTTTGCAATCATTTTCAACTATTTGTACAAGTCTGTCTGGTGATCAGATACATGAGTTTCTAATGCATTTTACGCAACATCTGTCTTATTCCTCCCTCATCTTTCCTCTTGAAATTTTGATGAAAGTGTTTAACTCGTCATAAATTTCATCGTCCTTGCTCTACTCTCGGCTTGCCGGGTTTCACGTTTGACACAAAGTCATCGTTTGAAAATTTCTGTCAAATGCAAAACCTAAACAGATCCTTGTAAAATCCACGGCGAGCGCTCCAAATAGATAAAACACTGAAACACTGTGAGGTTGAAATGTTTTTATTTATTTAAACTTGATTACATCAGTACAGCAATATCTTTCTCACTATAATTTTCTGCTTTGCCACAACAAGATATTAACTCGTGTAAGCACCGACAACAACATCTAAATCTCTTGCTGTGAAGAAAGACCCTGTCGCCCCACATCTGTTTTGATTTTATCTACCCCAAAAATAGTTTTCGTTTCTTTACTCTCGACTTGATTGACCAAGCTCTTAAAAGACAAGGAGATGGGGTATGTTTTCACTTAACATGAGTTTTATATGCAGAGCAAATTCTTTTCCGTCTATGTGAACTTATCTAAAAAGTTTCACGAGCAAATAAATTCAACAATGTGGCACTTACGATGAAGAGAAGGTCAAAGAAGCATTCAATATGTTTCATACTGGACAAGCATTGTAAAACAGGTGAGCATGGGGAGCACCGTACATCCTTCTTTTATAACTAGAATAATCATGTTTGTAAAGTTTAGACATATCGGTTTTGTTTATAAAGTTCAGACATCTGTTGTTTGTAAAGTTTAGACATATCTGTTTGTAAAGTTTAGACATATCTGTTATGTTTGTAAAGTTTAGACATATCTGTTGTTTGTAAAGTTTAGGCATATCTTTTATGTTTGTAAAATTTAGACATCTCTTTTGTTGCTTATGTTACAGTGCAGATACTGTTAACTGACAACCTTCATTGTATCATTCAAATGTGTTGTGTAAGCCTGAATGGTCTCTTAGCCTAATCTATGTTGATTTTAAGGCATCTGTGACACTAGTACATCATTTCAGCATCATACCAACACAATATACTAATATGCTTTAATATTTATGCCATTTGTTAAATGCTTTTGTCCAGCATTGCTTACGATATTGTAAGTGTGTACATTTTTTTTAGAATGACTGGCCCCAGAGGAAATAGGGCTCCTAACCCTGGTCGTCACCACGTCATGTACTTCCCCCATGAGCAACAGTGGGACTCAAACCCTCAACGATGGCAATGTTACTGCCACGCTCTTCAACTTGACCTACAGAAGGCCGCAAAGGTTAACATTAGGCTATCTGCCACACTGACCACAGTGTGCCCAGTGTGATGCTATAGGCTATCATAGCCACTAAGTACACTCGGAATAACAGCACATCCAGCACGTAGCCGACCTGTAACCACTCCTTTGCAATGTCCCGGCATTTCTCCCTCTTCTCAAGGAAGTGACGTATGGAGGTTACTTCCTGCAGGATGTTATCCATGACAGGTGGTGTGGCGTCCCTGGAGGGGGGCAGGCCCAAACCCAGCAGCTCTTCCTCTCTCTGGCGGTGGGTACCCACACGGCCTATCTCACAGGTGTGATGGAGGGTGCATTGAGCTGTAGGATGGTACAATGACAGGATTAACTATGACTTCAGTAGATAGATAGATAGATAGATAGATAGATAGATAGATAGATAGATAGATAGATAGATAGATAAAGATTTTGAAATATAATGCAGAAATATGAATGTGGGCATTGAACAATGAATTTGTACTTTAGATGACTTGCTATTGAATTTGCTACCTTTAAAAACATCCTAACTATCCCTTCCTCACTTAACCTTTGTCAAATGTCATTCACCAAAGGCACTGCCGCTCCCAAAATCTCACTCTACATTCCTTTCACTTTGGCGCAATCTTCCTCTCTTTCTCTCACCTGTCCCATAGTTATTGTCTTTATAGTGCTCCAGGTCAGAGGCTTGGGAGGACAGCATGGAGCAGAAGCGGTATTTTTTGTGGATGCAGAAGAGGACAGGGGCCCTCTCCAACACCAGGTGCTTCACCCAGTGAGGCACGGGGGGCTGCAAATCTTGCTTGTGGACCAGACGCACAATCAGCACCGTTTCAGTTAAGCTGATCACCAGCAACGCCATGCACACCACAAAGTACACCCCTGGAGGGGAAACACAGTGCCATGTCATCAATGACAGACAGAATAAATATATCGGCGATCATGCCTGTAATATACTGAACAATTTTACAAAGTCCAAAATTCAAACAGAGAAGAAATACACGTATTGAAAATCATTAAATGTCTGCCAACATTTGAGGAAAATTTATATTCATGATCATATTTTTCATTTTTCCAGCCACCTATCAGCGGGGTGCCAATGGCGGTTGCCGGCAGTGTGTCAGACACAATAATGAGAAATACGGAGTAGCCCAGGAGTAAAGTGATCTTAAAGGACACCCTCTCTCCACTGTCTGGTGGGAGATAGAAGCCCACGATGTCCATCACCATCAGGAAAATACTGGGAAGCAGGAGATTCACCGTGTAGAACAATGGCCGCCGCCGAATCACCACCTAGGAGTTGCAGTTTCAGTGACAGGAAGAGGAAGTTTTGATGAAATTGGTGATGGTAGCTGAATGCAACCACTATAGCTTACTTCAAAAAGAGATCAAGAAACACATAATTTAACTTCTCTTTTTCTGTAAGTAATGCTTTTGAGGTGATCATCTTTATATTTTAAATTCAACCTTTAAAATTAGTTCATGGTGCCGTTGGGTTGGGATTATGGGATTAGGGCGAGGGTTAGGGTCATGATTGGTTTGAAGTTTGAGTTCTGAATAGATTGTTTTTCACCTACTTATCTATAGCTTTTCTGGAATATTTCATTTTTCATCTGGATCAATAAAACGTGATGATACTGCATGTATATGTACATTTGTGCGCACAAATACACATGAAGTGTTTCATTTGTATTGAGAAGATCATGAATATTCACAAAAATAAAGCTTGCCAAAATAGACATTCATGTTCCTAGTCCAATCCACTTTTTTCTCCCAATTCGGCACATCCAATTTCCTATTGTCCCCAGGTGCCACCACTGCATAACACCGTTGGTGGTTAGGGGGTTACAGACGGGGTACTCAGATACCCATGGAGTCAGCCAACCACCTCGTTTCACCTGCGAGCTGCAGGCGTCTCCGTCGGAACGCAATGCACGCTATTACCCCAGATCCACCTGCAGCTATATACGGGGGCCCCACCACCTGTTGGAGTTACTAAATGCAATGGCGGGACACATAATCCATACCAGTTACCAACCTAGGGGAACTGCCAATTGTGCTCCCTGCAAAGCTCAGCCAATCTGGAGGCAGTACCAGAGTTTGAACATTGAACCTCAGCATTGGAAGGCCTATGTATTTAGTCTTGTCTGCTGTACCACCCAACCACTTGAATTCATATGTTGGGGCAAAAAAACATGCATACCTTTTTTTTCTTCTCCCCAGCTGCATTTGGCCAATTACCCCAGTCTTCCGAGCTGTTCCGGTCACTGCTCCACCCCCTCTGTCGATCCAGGGAGGGTTGCAGACTACCACATTCTTCCTCCGATACATGTGGAGTCACCCGCTGCTTCTTTGCAACTGACAGTGAGGAGTTTCGCCAGGGGGACATAGCACGTGGGAGGATCACGCTATCCCCCCCCAAACAGGCACCCCGACCGACCAGAGGAGGCACTAGTGCAGCGACCAGGACACATACCCACATCCGGCTTCCCACCCACAGACAGGGCGCAATTGTGTCTGTAGGGATGCCCAACCAAGCCGGAGGTAACATGGGGTTTCCCACCGGTGATCCCTGTGTCGGTAGGCAACGGAATAGACCGCCACACCACCCGGATGCCCCAATCCTGGCAGTTCTTGACCAAATATGCACACTGCTAATGATACACCTTGTCCATGAAGAAATTAGGTCAGTTTGACCACCACCACCTATCCTCCTTTTTTATTCTCAAACTCCTTTGATACTTGATGTTTCCAGTGAGGACTTTTGACAGAAATAGATGTGGAAAAACACTGCTGAACACTGAATAATAATTGAGAGAATATGACTAATATGTGCTTTGATAGATATGTATTCCATTCAGTCAAAATTGTATTCTAATTACTCTGTGCTCGACTCAGTTTAGATCTGCAACACTCAGCACCAAGGTGATAGATGTTTGTTTAGTTCCTCAATGACTCCTTTAGTTTACAGCCAAAAAGATACTTCCAAATATTTCTGAATAGAGCAACACAAATTAAGCACAACCTTATTAGCCAAAAAATAAAATAATTGCATGATTGCATTCTCTTTAACTTTTGGTGCACTTCTGCAATTTAATGCATATACTCACATGGAACTTCATCTCAGCATAGTAGTCATCGTTGTCCAGACTGAAGGACTTGTATTTAGACAGGACATGGAGCAACTCCCATTCCCCTTGGTTCATGAAGACGCTCTTGTCCTCTCTAAGCTCCTCAGGGCTCCGCATCAAGGTGATGTTGATGTCATTAACTAGAGGTCCAAGATAAAATGTGAGGCAGCAATTTGAGAGGAAGCCAATGTGACTAGCGTTGTTTCTACAAGTTGGCATCCACCGGCCACCGTGTGCTTTAACCACAGTCATCGAGGAAGGGTGGTGGCATGGGTTGAATTTTAAAGTCGTTCAACCTGAGTCTCAGTGGGCTGGGGAGGATTAGAGCAAGAGTTTTTGTGAAACTGCTTGCTTTAATCCTCCCCAGTCCATTAAATACTATTAGGATTGAGTTGAATACATATCCATCCAAGACTGACATTTCACATCCCATAGGAACAGTGTGTAAAGTGTTACCAGCTGAAGAATGACAGTGCTAAAGGATCTCTACAAATAACAAGCCACATCTACATATAGGTTAGATTATATGTAGATTATACTGAACATTTTGCTGGTGACAGAACTGAGCAGTGAATATTTGACTGTGCATGCATATCTGGACACAGTGTCCGTGATAGAATCTGGATTGCACCATGAATATATACTGTGGCGGAAAAAGAGAGATCATTAAATCTGCTTGTACATGCGCATTGCCAAACAGCTGTGCTAATTGCTTACAAAATCCTGAAATATGTCCTGGCAATACTTCAATTCACCTCCCAAACAGATATAAATGGTAGGGTAATGGAAAAGGTAATGGAAAATCCTTGCAGCAAAGACAGCTACTTAGATAAGAGTAAATGTATAAGTGTCCGCTTACGGAGCAGAACTGATGATCACTAAATTATGGTTATTATCTCGTGACCACCATATTTCTGATATGACACTGGCAAAATGATGATTCCATGTAACATAGTACCACAGCCGGCAAACTATTTGCTGTTTAATATAGCTTAAACACAAGTTGGAATGATGGTTTTAAATTAGTGGGGAGAATGTTGTACAGCCCTCAATTCAATATGAAAAATCAATATTTAATTTGTCTATGCAAACGGGTCTTGGATGATTTTTTTCCCCTTATTAAGGAACTGTTACAGCACTGATGTGCCCTGTTTAAGAAATAATTATAATAGTAATACAATGTTCCTCCGAACCGTGCATGGTATTACAACGGGGGAAGGAGTGGAGACTATCTTACTGGTATGGAGCCAACTCTGGAAGGTCAGACTGCAGTTCTGGACGTCAAAGGGGAAGTTGTAGATATTCAGAGTACAGGCGGTTACCACCTGGATAGGCTTGTAGTTTCTTACCAGTCCATTATGTGTAACATAGACATAAGGAATGTCAGGAGACTTCCCAACATCTACGCTGCAGGAGAGCAGAGATTCATACAAGAGATGGAAAAGAATGTGTAGTGTAATAATAATAATAATGATAGTAATAATCATAACAATAATGGTAATAATAATAATAATGATAATAATATAAAGAACAAGAGGATGAACAGGGTTTTATGTAACAAGTGTCATTCCAAATAAAAGAACGAAGTGAGTGCAATGAACACAAAAAAAAAATCACATCATATAATGGTAATACAATAACCACACTAGGGAGCTACAGTCTACAGGCTGATGTTGTTCTCTGGCTTTGGATGGTACTGGACCCTGCATCTGCCAAGAATGGCGCTTTGGAAGCGCATGTTAGTATTTTGATCGTCATCAACAACAGGCTGCTAATGCAGCGTAATATTAAGACTTAAAATAAAAGTGCAGGTTTATATAAATCACTTTCTTTTTTTTGTTTGGATTTTCCCTCCTTTTTCTCCCCAGTTGTACTTGGGCAATTACCCCACTCTTCCAAGGCCATCCTGGTCGCTGCTCCATCCCCTCTGCCGAGGCTGGGAGGGTTGCAGACTACCACATGCCTCCTCCGATACATGTGGAGTCACCAGCCGCTTCTTTTCACCTGACAGTGAGGAGTTTCGCCAGGGGGACGTAGCGCATGGGAGGATCACGCTTTTCCACCCAGTTCCCCCTCCCCCCTGAGCAGGCGCCCCGACTGACCAGAGGAGGCGCTAGTGCCGGCTTCCCACCCACAGACCCAGCCAATTGTGTCTGTAGGACCCCCAACCAAGCCAGAGGTAACACGGGGAATCGAACTGGCAAGCCCCGTGTTGGTAGGCAACGGAATAGACCGCCACGCCACCTGGACACACCATAAATCACTTTTCTCGTGTATATTCAATGAAGATACAGCTTGCTAACAATATACCCTCAGGCAGGTAAGAAGTGTAAAGATTCTCAATGCTAGCATTAATGCAAGACCGTCTACTTAACATTTTCCTTGAATGGTAATATCCTGTACTTACAACTCATTGATCAGTATGTCAGGCACCCACACGTTAGCGGTGGGTATCGACACCTGTTTGACCTCATCAAAATCCTCCGGATCCCAAACCAGGAACTCATCGGTCCAAGCCTTACACATTTCCAACACATTCAATAAGAAGGTGCATATGGTTAGAAATAGAGCATCTCAAATGTCAGAATATGCTGACGGCATCTCAATGAAAAATACATCCATCCATCCATCTATTCATTATCGGAACCGCTTATCCTGCTCTCAGGGTCACAGGGATGCTGGAGCCTATCCCAGCAGTCATTGGGCAGCAGGCAGGGAGACACCCTGGACAGGCCGCCGGGCCATCACACAGAGCCGACGCACGCACACACACACACACACACACACACACACACACACATTCATACCTAGGGACAATCTAGTATGGCCGATTCACCTGACCTACATGTCTGGACTGTGCGAGGAAACCGGAGCACCCGGAGGAAACCCATGCAGACACGGGGAGAACATGCAAACTCCACACAGAGGACGCCCCGGGACGACCCCCAAGGTTGGACTACCCCACGGCTCAAACCCAGAACTTTCTTGCTTTGAGGCGACCGAGCTAACCACTGCGCCACCATGCCGCCAATGAAGAATATAAACAGACCTAAATTACGTTCATTTTGAGAGCAGGAGTCAAAACAGAGGTACACAGAGCAGATTATGAAAGAGCTTTAAATTCTTTAATTAAATTTTAAACAAATTTGTTTAAAGCTTAAATAAAGATGAGTAAACAGAGGGAAAAAAGAAAAAATAGGTTTCAATTGATGTAGGGCCTAGGCTATGTAAAGCATCTGTTTTGGCAGCATCATTTGCAGGCCTAATAGTGATTTTTTTTTTCATGGATACTCATACAAAGACTACTTGATTTTTTTTTCTTTTGGAATGAATTGGTATGATATTGATTTGTATTGATCCTACCTGCCGGTACCATACGTAAGTTGTCAAAACTTGATTCTTCTCATCCTATTGTGAGATATAAGCACATATGATTTTACACATAAAAACCCCTCAATGTACTGTGTGTGCGTGTTTGTTTTCACACCCAGACCCACATGTATGTGATTGCATTGGATCTATGTGAATTCACATTCATTGACAACAGCAAACACAATCGACTTGGAACAGTGATGAGCCTGCATGTCTCATACGCCGCATCCATTCTTATAGTACGTCTGTAAAACAATGACTACTTTATCAGCGTATGAGAGCGGACGTTATACTTCCAGAATATGCATCTGCAAAAAATACTTCTAAATTTCCTCAGCATGGTGATACTCAAGTCAATTTTATTTGTGTAGTCCAATATCACAAATTACAAATTTGCCTCAAGGGGCTTTACAACAACACAACATCCTGTCCTTAGACCCTCGCATCGGATAAGGAACAACTCCCTAAAAAAAAACCTTTACTCACCACACTGAGAATGGCATACACCATGAGATCAATTGCCACCGTTGTGGATCTGCGCCAGTCCTTCACTGGTCTAACTCCCTTTTTGTACCCAGAACTTAAAAACTCTGAGAGGCGCACCAAGGTGGCATTGGCAAATCTTCCTGTGTTGGCTCCCACTTTCTTCACTGCAACGGATGTGACAAGATTTTAATGTATCCAATTAAAGCCAAAGAAAACCCCAACAACACAGTGTTATTCTTGCATGAGAAATACTGTATAGCTGGTTTCTGCCTGATGATAAATTGCCTACATAGTCATTTTGTCAATGCACACTTACACTGAAAATAATATCTTGTAAGATGCTTTGGATAAAAGCGTCTGCCAAATTAGTAAATGTAAATATGATATATGACTGGTTTTAAAGAATAAGCAATAATATAAGCAAAAACAAAACAGTGAGTTAGCCTACCTGTGCAGCCTTGCAGTGCTCCTTGAAACATAAATATACCGAGGGCTGTCCAGCTCACCGAAAGTCTCATCCTGAAACTATACTTTTTTTCTTTTTTTTTTCTTCACGTCTTGAGTAGCGTTTTGCTGTCGGGGTCTAGTCCAGAAATTTCCGGAAAATCATACACTTTAATACCTTTTGGTTGTTTTACAAGAGATGGTAGCTGTTTGTTTGGTGGGCCTCCTTGAATTCAGTATGAAAAGCCATCTAATACCATTAGGAAGAGGAGGGTGTGTCCATCGTTCATCCTTTAAAAGTCAAATTCAGCTGAGGAGGCTGAGGGGAAAGCATCCGGTGACCAGGTTGGTACGTCATGAATCTGGGTAATTAAATAAAAGATGATTGTATTGTGGCCTGTGGGGCTGCAGAACAGTGTATTGAACTGTAACAGTGGCCACTTTATTAGACACTCCTTCCATATCTATTGAGTTGTATATTGTTGTATCTATTGAGCAGGGCTGAACAATATGGGGGGGGAAATCAACATTGCAATATTTTTCCGGGGGGGGGGGGGGGGTTGCACCTTTCTTTTTTGTTGTTGTTGCATGTATTGTAATGTTAAAGAATAAAAAGGTGTTACATAGTTTCACCAGATATACGCAACTTTTGCATGTCAAAACTCCATTTGCAAATTATTCATCACTTCAGCAATGATTGGGTGAGTTTAGAGGGGGGAAATAAGGCAGTTGTCCAAAAAGACATTAAATCATGCTAAGTTATATAATTTGTCAGATGTGGTGGAACATTTTTCTTCAAGAATCGTCATAAAAAACAAATCTTGATAAATTTCGCTTTCTCTCAAGCAATAAGGGTTTCAGCCTGACATGACTGATGGGCCCAGTTTGCCTTGCAATACACTGCATCCTTTGCAATGTTGCTATTGCACATAGTATGTATAGTACAATGCCAGTCTTGAATATACATTCTGTATATACATATATGCTGCTGGTGTATTGTTTGCATTGGCGCTTTATGGGGTCAAGGGTAGGGGCAGAGGCGTTTCCCGGATTTGAGGACCTGCGGGGCTTAGCCCGGACTTCTGAAGGGGGGTCCGGGGGTTCCTCCCCCGTCACATTTTTTTCATTTTATAAAGAAGCTCTATTTTGATGCTTTTTTTTGTGCACTCTGTCACCTTATTTGCATTCAAAGTATATGTCATTGAAAAATAGAATTGTGTACCTCAAATGCTGTTTACTCTCCAGATTAATTATGAATTGTGATGTTAAAAATATTAGTAGTTGTTTGTAATTAGTATTAGTATTGAGTAGAAGCAGAATACTTCACGACTGCTATCATTAAACATTTACTGACACGCTACAGTACCGGACTAGAGAAAAAAAGCTAAATGTATTTATGTTAACATTAGTTTATTGGAATATTACATTTTCTTTCACACAAACACACACACACACACACACACACACACACACACACACACACACACACACACACATCCCTTTGCCTAAGCAGGGTTGGTATTCCCATTCCAGAGGCCGGTGCCTTTGTTTATGCTTCTGTCCATTTGCTTTTATAACCTTGTTCTCCAAAGAACTCCACGCTCTCCAAACAAACGTATGAACTTGTATCATCATAACAGTTATCTCAAGGATCCCGACTCACTAAATTATTGTGAATGGCGTCATTTCAAAAGTATGCTCAGGAACTCTGACAAAGGCTTAAATACTTGGCTGAATGGTTGTGTGAGAGGTGAGTATTGATTTTGCAGAGACTTCTCACAAAAAGCCACTCATACAAACTGAGGTGCATGCCTTCACGACACAAAGAATGCTTCATAATGACACATTGTAAACTGAGTTTTTTCCTTCCTGCTTGTGACTGTTTTGATCCGTCTTCTTTTTTCTATTGTAAAGCACTTTGAGCTGCATTTTATGAATGAAAGATTCTATAAAAATTATTAGTATTATTATTATTATTATTATTTTTATGGCAGCGGGCGGCATGGTGGCACAGTGGTTAGCATGGTTGCCTCACAGCAAGAATGTCCTGGGTTTGAGTCGCGGGGTAGTCCAACCTTGGGGATTGTGCCGGGTTGTCCTCTGTGTGGAGTTTGCATGTTCTCCCCGTGTGTGTGTGGGTTTCCTCCGGGTGCGCTGGTTTCCACCCACAGCCCAAATACATGTAAGTCGGGTGAATCGGCCGTACTAAATTGTCCCTAGGTGTGTGTGTGTGTGTGTGTGTAGGTGTGTGTGTGTGTGTGTGTCGGCCCTGTGTGATGGCCCTGCGGCCCGTCCAAGGTGTCTCCCCACCTGCCGCCCAATGACTGCTGGGATAGGCTCTGTCATCCCCGCGACCCTGAGCAGGATAAGCGGTTTGGATAGTGGATGAATGGATGGATATTATTATTATCATCATTATCATTATTACCAGCTAAAAGTGCTGGATGAGGTCTTTTAGCTGGCTGTCGTCCCAGGTTAAAGCTAATAAGTTTTCTAAATGTGACTACAGTGTACTGTAGATAAAGCTGCATGGGCAGCAACCCTCACCTCATTCACCGGTGTGTATTAAGTGGACATACACTTATGCATCCTGCTCCACCCTTCTCCACAACCAAACTCGACTCTGCCTTTTACTCTGTACAGCTATAATGACCCCATTTACCAGTGCTGAGCTGAGGTGACTCTTGAAAGTGAGGGGTCTCAGAATTGTTAATTAGTCTTTAATTGACTTAAACAGAGGCAAGTGAGTGAGCCTGGCCAGAGAGAGAGAATGAGCAAGTCTGTCAATTCCTTGACTGGTACTTTTTGAGGTCCTGTTAGCAGACCGTGGCAGTATTTGGAAGCTCCACGGCTCCAATAGAGCATGTGTGCAAAATGCATCTCTTGACAATTAAAAGGTAAACGGTCAGGCAAAATAATGTCCCTGGGTGCATCAAATGGAAACGGCAAGAAACAGACACGCAGGTAATGTCAGATTAACTATGGCCACACACCAAAAAAAGACATTAGAAAAATAAGACAGCTGTTAGAGAGGAACTGATGTTGGTGAAAGAGTTCATTATTATGAATAAAACAAAATCTTTTGTGTGTCAAGCCCAATTTCTTCATCTGGTTCTTCTGTATTTTGCAAACACTTTGCCACAAAGACACTTGAGACTTGAAGCTTTTTTAGTACACACACACACACACACACACACACACACACGCACACATTATATGGGCAAACATTGAACCATTCAGTATGTGTAATTCAAAATACTCAAAATGCTGTCTGTGACCAACATTATGGATGAAGTGTTTCTTGTCATAACATCACCTCTGCCTTTACGTATTAGTTGTTGTTGTTTTTTCAGCATGGCATCAATAGCACAATCATGGTAGGTTATATCTTTTCACAATTGCATATATATGTTTATATGTTATATGTTTCATCACTCAACTAAGTGACATCTTCAGTCTAAACTGACTGCAGGTATCCCCACCTCTTATAAACAATACAGCACAATACAGTTGCGTAACAACTGAAACATGCAAATATGGGTGTGATATTCACTAGAGTTTCAATCGCCATGTGTACTATTCACAGAGGATTGGGGAATGTTTGCACTCAGAGCATTGTAAAATGGTGACAGATATTCTCTGAGCCCCCCCTGGGTTCAGGGATGGTTGTTCCCTCTTAACATGAAACTGGTCATTGGTTGCGGTCATTGTGCATCTGTCACCATCTTACAATGCTGTGATAAGGGTGATATAAGGTTGATAATGGGTTTATGAGGATGGGGATACCTGTAGTCAGTTTAGATTGGAGATGTCACTTGGTTGAGTGATGAAACGTATCTGTCAATAAACTCTGTATCCAGATGAACTGATTCAACCTTCTTTGATTTTCTTACCTGGATTATTGAGCATGCATCAAGACACGTAAAGACAGAATCTTTAGTATTTTAGAGATATTCATAATGGACCAAAGAATTTCAGTAGTGTCATGGCTGGATCCCAGAAGCAGTGTTGAAGTGGTGAATGGCTATTCTAGGATGTCCACAGACACTTATACAAAAAATAAAAATAAATAAATAATAAAGCTGCATAAAGCATGTTGACAGTAGTTCAGCTCTATGGGGTCTTTTCATCCACAAACTATATGCTCAAGTACAGTGGCTTTAAAAACGTCTTTTATTATTTATTCTGTTCACTTTCTACATATTTTAAAAGGATATAGATTATTATTTTGAGCAGACTCAAAAAGCAAGAGTACAGAGAACCAAAATTAAATATTAAAGGTGTTTAGCTGAGCAGCAGTCAAACTGGATTACAGAAGAAGATCACGTTCCCTGGCCTCAAACTGATTCCATTAAAAGTTTGCGTTGTGCAGATCGTAAAATTACTTCAGACAGCAGGTAACAAGGCACTGACAAAAACATAAACCGCTTCTCGTTTTTTCCTCATCTGCAGCCCTCTTCCATTTTATCTTGTAATAGGATCCACTGGAAGCAAAGGGCTGCCAATATGGAAATTGCATTTATATAGATCTTTCTCCCAGAGAGGTTTCTATGAGGTACTCAAGACTATTAGTAAACCAACAGGGAATACAGTTATAGCAGTGCCTTTTTTTCCTATGAAAGGGGGGAGTGGGGTGGAAATATCATAGTGAAATTATAATATCACATTGATGGTATGCATTTGCCCCAAGGAACCTACTCATTTTTATCTTTTTGTAAATACTTAATGTGAGGAAATCATGATAACAGAGTAGCTACCATTATATATCTCTGGAAATTTACAATATTGATGCACACAATTGGAATGCGATATCTGGTGAGGCTAGCTAAATACTTTAAAGCAATGCTGAATAAGACTGGCATACAGGGACATCCTATTCTATTTTATTCTATTCTAGTCTATTCTAGTCTAGTCTAGTGTAGCTCATACGTCGTGCTAATTGTCCCAGAAGTGTGAGTGGATAAGATGTAAAAATCATTTTAAAATTTTACATTCTTAGCATTTTACAGTTTCTTTTTTTATCTTTCTGAAACTGTGGTCAGGCAAAGCTCCAACTGGCCCAGAGCATCAGCAAGGTACAAGTGTACAACCCAAACATGAGCAGGTAGACCCGGAACAGGATACGATCAACCTTGGAGCAGAGGGCCAGCCAATCAGCCTGGGCCAAGTTATCACTGTCGTCCTGGTACAGAGAGAGGCGTAGGGATACCAGCTCCTGAAGGAGCCCCTTCAGCCCGGAGGGGCTGTCTTGAGGTTCGCTCAGAGACAAAAGATCCTCCCCTGGTGGGAGGTCAAACTCATAACCTGGAGGGCACACAGGGAGAAAGTTGCACTGTCAATGCAAGTTCTTTTTTTGGTGGAAGTGTTACAATTTGTACCACAAAGTTGTACTCAAAACATGAATGATGCTGTTAATCACAATCAACCAACACCACTGACTGATCAGAGTTGGCTGAAATGAGCAAATCTAACACTGTCTCAGTTGAGATTGAGAGAAAATAACAGACTTTTCTCTCCAGATCTTCTAACTCACCCCCAGATTGGACGATGTCATCCAGGGTTTTGATGGAGGTGAATGCACTCTCGGTGAAGCTGTGGCCAGCAGAGCCATATTTGTCCAGCAGGCATGCTGACACCGACATCTGTCTCACTTCTTTCTCACTGTGGTGGAGCAGCTTCACCACGAGGATGGACTTGGCCAGGCTTAACATCAACAGGGCCATGCACACTGCAAAGAACATAGCTGGAGGGGACAGAGACGTAAGGCTGGTACCACAGAAACTAAACATCACTGCAAGTTTGTCTGTTTTCTCTTTGTTTCTTGAACAGAACATCAGCTTTGCAGGCTACAACTTTGAAAATTTCGAGCTTTGTAACAGTTTTGTAATAGTGTCGCCACAGTATGCTGCAAAAATGGCATATATGCAGTCAGCCTTAAATCACACAGCAATACCTTGTCATCTTGTTTCATCAAGAATTGACAATGGAGGAATATTTATCATGATTTAAGAATACATAACCCAAGTTGTGTAACTTAGTAACTTAGCTAAAGGAACATTTTTTTTTTAGAATTGAAATAAGGTTTTTGTGGAGAATTGCTCTAAGTGGCTATGTCTAATATATGCATGATTACACTTAACAAGTTATGCTTCACTGGATGATTTTAGCTTGTTTTAGGAAATATCTTACAACACTGGCAGATGATGTTGGTTGTTTTGGGGATTCTCCTAGTGGAACGTGTTAAATTTTGTCTCAATTTTGACAAGCCATTTTTGCAGAGTTATGGACTAACTAACTACCACAGAAGGAAAACAAAAATCAAAATTAAAAACAAAAACATGTATTGCGCAAAATTAAACGTTATTTTGACTATACGTAAATGAATTGGATTATAAATAAATTGCATTACAACACTGATAGCAGTTAATAAGAACATTACATTACATATTAATAATGTAAACATCTTGTCTCTCCTGGGAACCTCAAATGCATCATAATCTGCTCTTTAGCCCCCTCTTCAGGATACCTATGAGTGGCGTTTTGACCGCAGTGGCAGGCAGCTCATCCATCAGGTTGACTCTGAAGACGGTGTAGCCCAGCAGAATGCTGATCTTGAAGGCGATGCGCACGTTACTATTCAGAGGCAGGTAGAAGCTGACCACATCTACCAACATGAGGAAGATGCTGGGGATGAGCAGACCCACCACGTACAGCAGGGGGCGACGACGGATCAACACCTGAATGGGACATGACGAGAGAACTGAGCTGGATGCACCGGAGTCAGACAATGGATGGGTCACGTTTCAAACGTTTCAAAAAATGTAGATATGGAAAAGGCACTTTCTTTAATATCATTGTTCCATATTCACAAAATACAGAGGACCCAGTCTGTAAAACCATCTTTTGTCTACCACTTACTTAAGTAAGCAGCTATCTTCGTAAAAGTAACCTTAATTGTTTGCAAGTCTGTGCTAGGATTCATTTCCAAGTAGACTGCAATCACTGGTTGTTGATCACACTTGTTTCAAACACGCCCTTAATCCACTATTTCAATGTTCTTTCCAGTTTCTTCCACTGGGATATTTGGCTACAGGTGTTTCTGGTTAAATTAGATTTATACCAGTATAACTGATGATTGCTTATGGCATGAAACAGGCTTGTACTGTCTCATAAAGAATTTACTTGACTCGCTGGATTTATACCAGTAGGTATAGGAAGAAAAAACACTGATGCATCTATCTGCTATTATCTGGACTATTTACATTTAGCAACAAAGCCATCATAGTGTAACAGTAGTCCACTCAGCCATGGCATCCCATTACAAAAAAGCCCTACACTATTTGAGCTGAATTAACAGTGACCAAGCCGTCTCGCTCCGTCTCCACCTGCAATGGGCTAGGAGCCTATTTTCCTCAGGCACTAACAAGAAGTCCATTGATCAGGCAGCCACTGAGACAGTCTCATTATGGCTACTCTCTCTCTCTCTCTCTCTCTCTCTCTCTCTCTCTCTCTCTCTCTCTCTCTCTCTCTCTCTCTCTCTCTCTCTCTCTCTCTCTCTCTCTCTCTCTCTCTCTCTCTCTCCCTCCCTCATTGTCTCTCTTTACACGACACAAACAGCTTCAACCCCATTTTTTAGCATTAGCTCATTTGCCCAATCCATGGAGATTGCAGCCAATTACTTTAATACCGGCACTGCATGAGAAAGGAGAGGAAGCCTCGGTGGGCCAAATTTAAACATTTCCATCAATAAACAATGAGAGCCATCACAGTGTAGTTACAGATTGCACTGTGATGGCTTTCAAGACTGACATGACACTTACAGGGGGGAAACAAAACAAAACAAAAAAAACAGAGCAATAATACAAGTTGAGACAGATTACATGTTTTAGGAAGGAAGTCAAAAGGCAAATGGGCTGCATCCTAGCAAAAAGGGGAATCACAGAAGAACAATATTCTATTGTGTGTCATTTTAAATAATGTCACAGTCTATCTTGTGAGGAACTGAATGTGCACCAAGCAGCCAAAGCCTAACCTTAACGACTAAATAACTATTAAGTCTTGCAAGGTGTTGGCCTTTTTCAAAGGTTGCCTGAGTTGCATTGATTTGTACTATCAAAATGATTGGATGGCAACGCACGTAGGGAGGCACACACATTGAACTGAATGTGGGCGTAGTCTGTGTCTCCTTGGTGGAACTGCCAGTAGCGGGAAGGAATGGACAGCAGTTCCCATTCTCCGTCATTCATGAACTCTCTCTTATCGCTGGCAATGGCTTCGGCACTCCTCCACAGAGCCAGGTCTATTTCTCTCACTAGAAAGGGAGAGATGGATAGAGGGGACATAAGACGGAAAGACGACCAGCCGAAAGAAAGAGGGAGAGATGGAAGACGAGGGGTGGCTGGGTAGTGAAAGGAGGATAGAACAGAGAGATGGAGTGAAGGGAATAAGGAAGAGAGAGGATGTGGTAGAGAGAGCAAGAAGAGCAAGAGAGACAGACAGACAGAGAGAGAGTGAGAGAGAGAGAGAGAGAGAGAGAGAGAGAGAGAGAGAGAGAGAGAGAGAGAGAGAGAGAGAGAGAGAGAGAGAGAGAGAGGAATGAATAAGGGGGGAAGCAAGAGATGTTATGCATGACCTGCTTATAATATGCATACACTCGGAACATCTAGGTGGCAGTGCTTGTGTATTTTCTATCATGTTTTCAAATAGATCATGTACTTGCACTTATAATCACACACCGTACTTGAAACGAGTAAGCATGTGTAAGATTTTCAGTAGAGGGCCATGCTTAAAATATAAAAATGTCACCAGCCACCCCCTGCACAACATTTTTTGAGAAAAACATCTCTCAAAAAAAAAATAGAAATACAAACTCTCAGTGACTTAACAATTACAGGTCACCTTTAGTACACCTGTAAATTTAATGGAGAGTGTCTGCTTGTCACTGAGGATAAGCATGTAGTTTCTTACCACACTACTGCTACTTTTGCACCATTTTCATCTCCTTCGATATAGATTTTTACCATTTCACAGGACATGATGTTCCAAAGGACGGGATTACTGTAAAGGCCATTGAGCTATACTATTACGAATCTACTGGCCCATCTCACAGACAATATCATTCATTTAGAAAGCCTTAACTAACTGTTAATTGCCTTATAGTAGTGACATCCTCCAAGGCTCTTTGTCACATTAGACAAAATGTAACAAAGAGCCTCAGAACAACATCCTCTACATCCCGTTTACATGTCATTTGATGGAAAGGAAAAGCACAGAAGAATTGGGGGGCTCAGTTGGACCGAGGCGTCTCTATTATATGACCTAATGCTACCTAAAAACTGAACCAACGGTACAAGTGAGACAACTGCTTGTCACACAGCCCTCTGCCACCCCATGTAAGACTGGAGGAGGACCTGAGTGGAGCCAGCTGCGGAAGGTGAGCGTGCAGTTCTGCTTGTCAAATGGAAAGGCGTACATCTCCAGGTTGCAGGCCAACACCGCCTGGATGGGTCTGTAGTTCTTGACCGAGCCAGTGGAGTTGACATAGACATAGGGGATGGGCGGCGACTTCCCCTCATCCACGCTGGTAAACAGACAAGGATGACAGTTGAGGTAAGGTGAGACGCCGACAGCAGTGCAGAATATTGAGACCAGCAACCATCTCCTCTAGGTCTAGGATGTCAGCATGAGTCTTGTCTGCATTTAGTATTGGGCAATATGGATGTGCACCTCTGTATGGTATGTTACTATAAAACCTGGTAAACCAACAGAAACATACTACATGTAAGTTGCTGGATGCACATTCTTGACACAAACTCAAAGCTATTTGATGTTATTGCATTGTGGTGGGCCAGTATAGAATGAGTAGAAGATTAGATGAGAAAAAAACATTTTCTAAAGAATCATTCAGTGACGTCTTACAATTCACTGACAATGACATCCGGTATCCAGATGGCATCTAATGGCAGTGAGATCTCAGTGATTCCGTCAAACTCCTCAGGGTCCCATACCAGGAACTCGTCTGTCCAGATCTTACAGCAAACAAACAGAGAGGAATCTCACAGCAAATTTACATTAATATGTATTCAAATGACCACAATATTGCTTTCAATGGGCTGCATGCAAAAACGATTCATTCATTATTTGACAGACAGACAGATGGACGGATGGACGGATGGACAGACGGATGGACGGCCAGTTAGCTAGCTAGCTAGATTATTTTGGTAACCAAAACGGTGGATGTTACTGATTTAAATCAGAAAATAGAGTTGGGAGCTACAGTTCTGCCAGGAGACTCATATTTATGAGACTTGTCACAAAAAGCAGCCTTAAGTGGATAGTCTGTATTCTGGTTGTATTCACATTATGCATTGTAAATGCAGCTGTGCAGGGAAAATCAATCACTGAAGCGTCAAAAAAAAGAAGAAAAAAGACTTCATCAAAGTCAAATTAGTTATAAAGTTATGGACTCTGCAGATGGGACCGATTTTGTCATTTATTATTTGAATGATGAAAAACACAAGGCATCGCTGCAATAAATCAGAGGCAACTTACCTGTCGATACCAAATACTTGTCGTAATGCTCTGGGTCTTCCCATCCTGACAAAATGTTATCATATATTAGCTGTATGTAGCATGTAACATTAACTTTAATGTTATAGGCACACTAGCATTAATTTGTCTGGAGAGCACTGTACCCCAAAACAACCACATATAAAAACAGTTTCTTTCTGTGTGCTATCATTCAAATGAACACTTTACACTGTCAAATAAACCCAACCATTTTGTATATACTGTACTGTACTCCAACCATTTTGTATATACTGTACTGTACATTGTACATATACTGGTACGCTCTGTCAAGTCCATCTACCTCAGGCATGTATGTAAGTAACCTGCTAACATCTATTTCAGCATCTCTGATATATTCTCTGCACCATTGCACCTTATCACCTCTTATTTCACCTGTATAAGTCAATCCTTGAGTTTAAATCTGAAGATTGTTGCGTTGTGGTGTTGTTATTCTATGTTAAGTACACTGAGAGAGCCACAAAACTGGAGTCAAAGCCCATGTAGTGCAAACCTACATGGCCAATAAACATGATTCTGAAGATTAATGTGTGACTGTTTTTTTCCACTTGAATTGTTCACAACAAACTTAGTTTCAGTTAAGTTTTTCAGATGAAAACATTTGATTTTGAAACTACAAAGACAACAAAGTGTGCATACCACATTGAGGACAGACTGTAGTATGAAGTCTATGTAGACAGTGGTTGGACTGGTCCAGTTCTGAACGGGTCGGACCCCACAGTCATATTTGCGAAGCAGTGTCCTGGTCAGCTGGTTGAGAGCTGACCTTTTCGGCTTCTCTGGCACAGATTCAGCCAGACGGGCTATGAGGAAGAGGAGCATACTGTGTACTTTTCAAATCTTATGCAAAACCCCACTCAGGGTTTTGTGTGTATTATGTGACAAAGTGTGTTTTGAAACTTGAAAGTATGATGTGAAAAGGACGTTGACCATCGCATTAATGTCAGTAACAATATTATGGTGGAAAAGAAACTTGGAGCTGGCTCACATCTTGAGGTCACACGGTAAAAGTAATGTAAAATGCTACATAGAACTCTTGCAAATAAAATAAAATACTTGCAATATCGCTTAACTAAATGCAAAATCTTGGCTGCATTTTGATAGCATCGAGTTTCACAAAGCAACTCTCAAAAGCCCAATGGCACTCCATGAGCTTGACCCTTGCAGGGGAGAAGTAATTCAGTCTTCGATATGAAGAAATAAGCCGTGTGATTTAGAGTTGGTAGTTGTTCTTGAAAAGAGAAACAGAGCATCTTACCTGAGAGCAACAGCAGCAGCCAGAAGAATGACATCGCTGGTGCGTACCTACAAATTCAGCTCCAAGATTTTAAGCTTTACTCAGGTGCCACATCCACAAAGCTGCTCCGTCGAAACAAAAATATCCAGATTTCCATGAAATAAGAGGGGGAAAAAAACGTAAAGGTACTTTGTGTTTGAAGGTAAACGGTAAGCAGAGAGTGTGGGAAAGTTTCCCTGCTCTGATATTGATTTTCTATTGCTGTGGTAAGGCGATACATGGAATAAACAGAGCCAGAGAGAGACATCCCTAGAGGTTTGTACATCATTACTGAAGTTTTTCAATGAAGAAAAAAAAAAAGAAATGATGACACACTGCAGTATCGCTGCACTGCAGTCATCATGAACAGAGATATAGATAAATAGTGAATGAAAGATAGTAATTTATGATACATGATGTATATGTATTGTTTCAATATGTATTGTAAAACATGGTCAGTTGTTAGCAATGTCTGCACCAAGAATATCATGATAAATCCCAATAAATTCAATTCATGTTGCAACGGAAAAACATTCTGAATATAAAGTTTGATCAGGCGCATTTGATGCAACACCTGCATAACTTGGCCAAGCCAGAAGGAAGACAGTCATGGATGAGATACCATTGTTGATTGTGGTATGCTTTTTATAATTATCGCTGTTATTCTGCATCATTATCAGAAATATTCGGTCATATTTCGTGTCTGTTTTTTGGCACATACTCATTATATCGCCACAGTGCTACTTTGCTGTCAAGTAAGGGAGAAACATCTGACCACTGGCATCTTGATGACACTGCAATGGCCTCTATATAATTAAAGTCAAATCAATTTTATTTGTATAGCCCAATATCACAAATTACAAATTTGTCTCAGTGGGCTTTACAGCAACACAACATCCTGTCCTTGGACAGGCGATGATTAAGACACCATGTTGAGGAGAACAGGAGTGACACCTCATCTGCCAAATAAGAACCCTCCTTGTCACCTTCCCCTCACTTAGTCCATGTTTGGTAAAATCCATGGCCAGTTCTGCTGTGTGGACTTTAAACAGACCCATGAGTGGAGAAGTTACTTGTACACTTCTCTCAGATGATGATGCTGCCTGGGGACCAGCCCGGGGACCCCCCACCCCCCAAGACGTCGCAGTGCGTACAAACTACTGTCTCCTCGATGATTTGATTCTGACAGTCTCACACATTTTTAGTGCATGACTAACATCATTCAAGGTCGCATCTATCATATCAATGAAAAAAATAACGATCGTCTTTTTCTTGCGGATTCAAAACCAGGTTGTTATGTTTTGCTTTATCCGTTATTATTATCCATGTGTATTGACTTAAGTCAGTAAATGTGTGTTATATCTTAATGTTAACTGAAATGATATTCATTTTGTCCTGAAAAAAACAACAACCCTGGAGGCCTGAAGTAGTTCACAGCTCTGGATGTGGCAACTGTGATTCACGGTTCAAGGCTGTGCCTGCCAATCACGTTACGGGAACGCGCACGTTGATAGGGTTCGCTGTGTCGCCAAATCGTGTATCCCTAAAGAATATGTCCCCCATAATTTGCGCGGCGTCTCAGGAACGTCTTTTTTGTGTGTGACTAATTTCCGATTATCAACACAGGTTTGAGTACGAAATAACATACGGGTTGAAAACGAACACGCTTGAGCTTGAGCTATGCTGCTTCGTTTAGAAAATAAAAAAAAAACCTGTGTTGTCGATCTAAAAATTAGCAAAGAAAAAAAAGACAGTGAAACGCTCCACTTGTTGCTATCTTTCATTCATTTAAGTCAAATGGGAATACTGATAACTGTGTAATAATCAAAGTCCTCTTGCATGCCATTGCCGACACGCCACGGAAGTCCGGGATCCGGGGGATCCAGACTCTTAAGGAATTCCTAATTTGACGTCGCCCGTTTTTGTTTTGTTTTTTTACATGCAAATGCGCGCCGCCGCGGCGCGGCTTGTTTGTGTGCGGGGGTGTTTGTCAGATGGGATTGGTTTGACTCCTGGTCAGGGCTGAAGGCATTTGGATAAAAACAACAGGAAATTCGGCTTCGACAGTCATGAGAGTTGAACAGGGTGAAAATGGAGATAACTCAACGAATTCGGTGAGCTTACTGTGTACTACCTGAGTGGAGTCAGTATTAACGCAACAAGTGACATGGCAGTGCTTGGAAAAAAATAACCCAGTGGCAGGCAGCCTATAGTCGAAACCCTATGCACAACAATCTTTGAAATAACAATGCAAAATAACTCAAAAAGCTTTTTATTTGCCTTGAGACTCAATTTTACGCCATCTAGAGCAGTTGCATTTCTAACAGCATGCACTTTATCATTTTTCCCAGTGGCCTGTTGCTTTTTCATACTTTTCGTATGGTGTGGTGTGGTATAGTGCAGTATACTCACATATAACTATGTAACTAAAGACTTTTATTGACATGTGCGTTACATGCACTAGGAATTTTACTTGGCGTTGTTGGTGCAATTAATAATACAGGAAAGGTAAATAAAATAGAATAAAATAAAGTGTGTGGGATGCATGCACACACACACACACACACACACACACACACACACACACACACACACACACACACACACACACACACACACACACATACACACACATACACACACACACACACACACATATATATATATAAACAAATCTAAAAATCTAAACAGTAAAACGTGAAGTACAATTTTATGTACAAATCACAATATATAGTGTGGTGTGTGTGTGTGTGTGTGTGTGTGTGTGTGTGTGTGGGAGAGTGGCTGTCAGTAGGGGCCGGTGGGGCAGGTGGCCTGTTGATTAGTCCAGTAATAATACTAGTAATTGATCAAGATCGTATTTTATGGTTAAACGCTGTTAATAAAAGGAATAGACACACATTAGAATGAGGGGGGGGGGACACAGATGCAAAATAGATAGTGCCAGTAAACGTCAGAAGCACCCTTGAAAAATGTGTCTGCCAGCGTTTAGTCTTTGTGCTCCTATGCTTTCTGTTTTATGAGGACATTAGAGCGGATTCGAGTGTGTGTGTGGGACCCACTGCCTTTGTCACTCAAGTCTGGTGGCATGGTGAGTGGAATGATAAACAGTCCTCTGCTATCCATGTCAGGGGCCTAAAATAGAGGCTAACCGCGAGAGGTCTCAGATAGCCCCTTAGTCTCCATATAAGTCTGGTCTGCCTGCTCTGGGTTGTGTGTGTGCGTGAGTGTACGCGCGCGCGTGTGTGTGCGTGTGCGTACACTCATGCTTCCATGTGTGCCTTTGCACAGATACCCTGACATGTCCACCTGCTATTGGGATGGCAGACTTTATATAGCACTTCTCAATCAGCAGGCACTTTCTGTTAACATATAACTTGTACTTCACACATATACTATTAGGTCACAGCAGTTAGGTTACATGACTGCAGGACTGTCCTAGTGACATTGTTTACCAAGGATAAATGCATATAATATATGTCAAAGGGATGTTTTGCTTAACAAGATGGCTCAGTTTTATGTGGCTGTATGAGCTCATTCATCTCATTTCTATTTCATTTAATTCTTATTTAAGTCTATTTCTCATATTCAATTTCCATCTCAGTTAAGATTAAGTTGTCTCAAGTGTGTGAACATAAATATTTTAATGTGGGGATTTTTGACAGTTAAAAAAAAACTATCAATATTGCCCGACGAAGTGTCCATAATCAGGAATTCATGGATACCTCGAAGGGCCTTATCCCGCTTATATCAAGGTCACTTGCCAAAAAAAAAAACCCCCAAGATCATTATTTCATATTTTCATGCGTTTTGCAATCAAAAGCTTAAAATGTTCACAAGCTATAACTCGGTTTCCCTAGTACCACCCCAGGGTTTGACTAATACCTGGAACAATAATTGCCATCCGATAAGGTTCTTATGCAATGGAAACGTTAGTCACCACTCCAGTAAATAGGACAAACCCTAGATACGACTTGGCAACGGGACATATTTCTAATCGCTTAGCTCTCAGCTTTGACTCCGTTATCAGCCAGAAAGCTAACGTTACGCTAGCAAGATCCAAAGTGAATAACACTGCGTACGGTTTAAAAACAGTAAATGTCATTTGACAGTGTGTTCAATAACAAGAATAGCTAGCTATCCAGCCATGTCATTGTCCCCAAATCAATATCAGATTTTCACGAACTAATGATAAACCATGCGTCGGCCGCAGGCTGGAGTGGAGTAGCGCCTTGAACAGTGAATGGGATGCGGGCTATATCGTGCTTTTTCATGTTATGGTCACGGGCTCGTCAAACAGTTTCGTTTTAAATAATACTTGTGATATTGTAACCGGTTATTTTCCAATGTAACCGGTTATTTTCTTGCCCGGTGCGGGATTCGATACGGCGCGTACTGCGCCACAAGGCGACATCACTAACCGCTCGGCTAAAGGGTCAGACCCGTGAGCTAGGGGCTAATGTGTCTTATTAGTAGTTTACAGTGATATAACCAGTAATTAGACGTTAGCTTTTTTAAGTGTTGCAATAAATTGTATACGGAGGCTCCCTGTTGCTATGTTTATTCTCCCAGACCACGGTATAAATTCAAAGGACCTATTTACTTGGGTCATGTGTGCTTAACAGCGTTGTGCCTGTCAGAGTTGTTGCTGTTCCTACTGTATGGCCCAAACCACCCTTAAAACCGTTACACATTAGTAGATAGTCTGTAAAGAAAATGAGATGTTAGTGAATGTGTCATTGCCCAGTCCTTACTCGTTGTTTCGGGACTAACGTCACTACTGGATATATATTTGGGGGGGGGGGGACAGATAAACTCATTGTGGTTGTCTCCTCAGACCCAAATGCTAATCAGTCAACTGAAGGAGATCACTGGCATCCAAGACCCACAGCTCCTCCACAGAGCCCTCAGTGTAAGTCGGAAAGACCAAGGACATTTAGGACACAATGACGAATCTCTCTGTGAAAGACGTACCACATTCATGAGCAATATGTTCTTGTATCATCTTGCTATTGAGTAAAAAGAAAAGTAGCGATAGTTTCCTTTCTGTTTTCGATTTTTTTTAATTCACATTATTGCTCAAGAGCTTATTCCCCAAAAGGTGATGTATTGATTTAAGACACACTGTAGTGGTGTTTCCATCAAAATGGCAAACGATTCATTTTAGTCTTGTTTCTCAAGAAACGTTTTGCTTTTATGTGTATCCGCAAACGCTTACACATAAAAGTGAATTAGTTAAAACGGTTATTTGTCGTGGCCTTATATGTTATGGTTTATATAAGAATGAAAAACTCTTTGTTAGCATTGAGCATTCGCTCCTAAAGTTAGACAGCAAAGAACGAACATGACTAAATCCTTTTGTAAGTCATACTGACAAGGTGTGGACTGAAGGCTGGCTTTGTTTTTCCAGACAGTGT
The DNA here is from genome assembly GCF_029633865.1 of Lampris incognitus. Lineage (NCBI taxonomy): Eukaryota > Metazoa > Chordata > Actinopteri > Lampriformes > Lampridae > Lampris > Lampris incognitus. The sequence continues at coordinate 23,269,073 of NC_079218.1, forward strand.
TGAAAATAAATAGGAGTATTACAATATAGAAATGCTTTCAGCTCTGACCTAGTAGCCTACGTTCACAATATCTTTCATTATTCTATTTATAGGCTTTGCAGAGTTTTCCAGTACATTCAAAAATCCAAAGCTATTGATTGATTGATTGATTGATTGATTGATTGATTGATTGATACTACTCAATCTTTTTAGTCATCATTTCTTAACCTAACCAAACCCCAAAATAGATGGCTGACTGTCATGTATTAAAGCTCAAAACTTTTTTTAAGAGTTTTTTTATGAGTTACACATACATTTGTATATTGGTCCACAGCTTTTAATGCTAGCTTGTCTTGATTTTAAGGCCGGCCAAGGTGACATTGGTCATGCTGTTGGACTGTTGACAGCACAGCCGCCAGAGGTTCAGGACCCTGGGGAACCAGAAAATACAGACCCCAAAGGAGAAGGCTGGGAGAGCCAGAAAGGTAGCATCCTGTCAAGTAGAGTATGCATTAATCATTCTGCACAATCTGTGTAGTCTAATGCATGCTGTATTAATATGTTAGCAGCCTCTGGAGAATGTGAGCTAAAAAAAAATGAATGAATGGAACACAAACTGAAAAAGCGATAATTGATTGATAACTACACAAATACCATCTAAGAATAGATGATGAAGAGCTTTGTTATTTAGGCCAATGTAAAAATGGTGCAGTATAGGGATAAAGAGTAGTGGCTGAATGACTGTTACACATTTGTAGAGCTAGTCAGTAATGTGGCAAAGGAGCTATTTTCAAGCTTGTGTGTTCACTTGTATGTTGTGTTATGCGAACAGGTTATGTTAACATACCATAACCTGTTTCAGAGCATGTTCTGAGCACTTGGTTGTGCCATTGTTGTGTTTATCCGCAGGACTCCATAAAGATGACCTACAGGCCGCCATAGAGCTCAGCCTTCAGGAGTCCAAAGATGCCCTCACGGAGGAGAGCGATTTGAACAAGTACTGTATAGACTATTAATCCTTGACCTTGCATCCTTTACCCAAAGCATTTATAACTCAAGACTTTTTCTTTAATAAGATTGCTACATCGGGTCCGCGGTGGTGTAGCGGTCTAAGCATCGGCTTTGTGTCGATGCAGTTGCCCACTGGGGAGTGGGGTTCGCGCCCCGGTCTCGTCAGATCCGACTATGGCCGGACTCGATGAAGCAGCGATAATTGGCAACGCTGTCTTCGGGAGGGGGGCGGAGTCGGCTTGTGTTCGTCACATGAATGCGTCTCTGGGTGTGTCGGAAAAAGCAGTGGTTCGGCCTGGATTCGTCTTGTCACGGAAGTGGCGAGGCGCCTCCTTCGACACTGCCGGCCGGAGAGACGCAGTTGGCGAACAAGTGCAGTACGAGGGTGGGTGTTCGAATTAAAATAGGGAAGGATTGGCCACTAAATTGGGAGAAAAAGGGAAAGATTCCAAAAAAAATTTTTTTAAAGATTGCTACCTCGTCACTGGTGATTTTTTTTTTTACTTATTTGCCATTTAGCAACCAAAACTATAGAAGTTAAATTGTGGAAAATGTTATGAGGCAAAGAAATGGTAACTACTGAGACCAGATTTAAAAGAAACACACACACACACACACACACACACACACACACACACACACACACACACACACACACACACAAACCAGGGATAACAAATCCATTAAGGTCAAACGAAGATGAGAGCTCGTCAATAGTACTAACAAAGCCCTGATCGATAGTTTGACACATCCCAGGGCTCTGGAGGCCAGTGCTGAGGAGAGCACAGCCAGAGGGAAACGGAAAAGATGCGAAGCCCAGAGTGAACTCTGCAGCCCTGCGGACTGGATCCGCCAGGAAGACTGGCCTGTGGGCATCCGCAATGTAGGCAACACCTGCTGGTTCAGTGCCGTCATCCAGGTGAGAAGTCATCAGTGGCTTATTTGGCCCTTAAAACTAATTATCCAACCGGCCAATCATTTAAGACGTGCATGAGTACAGAATTTGCGCTCAAAACCAAACCCTGACGCACATCACAGCGCAGACCAGTTCCGCTGTTCACTCTGTTCACCATACTCTCAACCGAACGAGCCTGCGAAGCTATTTCGACATCCTGTAGACAACATCCTAGGGGGCTTTTAGAGATGTTCTCGAGTGAGTTTTTAAATTCAGTCCAATTTAAGAAAGCTCGTGAATGTTTAATGAAGCGTCAACCTAAATGTTAGCTGACTTTGTTTTATTAATGCATATGCGTACGTTACATCTACTATCTATGTGCGCCTCCCTTGGTGTGACTAAACCTCTCCGCTGTCAGTCTGCTTCTCCATAGACGTCTCCCACTTCCTGTTTGAGCTAATGACCAAATGACTGACAGTGTTTGGCAGCTGGACATTAGTTAAATTATCGAGCGTAAGGGTGTCTGGGTAGCGTAGCGATCTATTCCGTTGCCTACCAACATGAGGATCGCCAGTTCGAACCCCTGTGTTACCTCCGGCTTGGTCGGGCGTCCCTACAGATACAATTGGTTGTGTCTGCGGGTGGGAAGCCGGATGCGGGTATGTGTCCTGGTCGCTGCACTGGCGCCTCCTCTGGTCGTCGAGGCGCCTGTTCGGGGGGAGGGGGGAACTGGAGGGGGGGTCGCGTGATCCTCCCACGCGTTATGTCCCCCTGGCGAAACTCCTCACTGTCAGGTGAAAAGAAGTGGCTGGTGACTCCACATATATATCAAAGTAGGCATATGGTAGTCTGCAGCCCATCCGGGATCGGCAGAAGCGGTGGAACAGCGACCAGGAAGGCTCGGAAGAATGGGGCAATTGGCCTGATACAATTGGGGAGAAAAAAAAGGGGGGGGCTTTGTTTACATATGCAGTCTGTAAAAAATACTCCAGTTGAAGATTTATTTTTACAAAAATAATGAGTTTAAAGAATATTGAGATAGCTTACTTGTCACTAGCAAGTTTTCAAGGATTTTTGTGAGTAAACCTCTCATATCAACAAAGTGTGGATTCTGCCTTAGAACATCAATCTATTCAGCTAGTTCACCCCTCTCTGGTGTACTATCTCTGAGTAATTCAGTGGAATATATAAAGGTCTGAAAGTACCAAACGTTGCCAACATAAGAAACCGGGTTCGAATTAATCTGCGGTTTGACTTGGTTGAGCACGCTAAACTCCCTTTTTTTAAATGTCCACCTATTCTAATGCTCTCTTCCCTTAACTCGCTGTTAAGGCTTAATATAGATCCCTCACCTGACTGTGAATAGCTTGTGAGTTTCCCGTACCTTCCTACCTTCCTTTTTTTCCCTACAAGAGTTAATTTCAGTGGGTCACACAGCCTTGGCGCTTGTATTTATTCAGCAGGTGTCTTTCTGGATTGTGCTTTTTCTTTAACCCTGCCAAGAGATCTTGTTTCGGGTTAAATTGGCATGTAAACAGCAGCTGCATTCAATTCAATCTCCTGCTTTATATTCTAGAAACTTTAAAAAAAACAATCTTCATGTCACCTGGTTCAAAATATTATTCCACCAGGAAGTCAAAAACCCAAATTTTTGTAGTTGGGTTAACCCCAGATCTACTGTACTGCAAAAACCACCTTCCTGAATCATGCTTTTCCAATACACCAGTGCCACGCTAATTAAATCGTTGAAAACGACAGGAAAGGCAGAGGGAAGCGATAAGGTATTTTCTTTCCAAATGAAAATATAACGTGCCTCTCGATGCTGCTAATTGTATTAAAAGTCCATTTCAGACTGAATTCGGGTGGCTTAGTAGAAACCCGAGCCTTCGTAGCAATGCATAGGCTGTGTGGATAATTAAATAGTGCAGGTTTGTGATGATGGAGAGAGCAGCGGACGTTTCTGTCCTAGCCCGGAATGAGCTTACATCCCTGTCAATTAGCACAGAAAAGAGGGAGTGCTCCTATTTAATTCAGATGCTCCTGCATCAAATTAGGAGTTCAAATCCCTGGAGGAAAATGGCTATTGTAGGGGAATAGGAATGGGTAAATGAGATGGTTTAATTTAAGTGTCAAAGGGTTGTCAATTTTCACCCTTTTCTCTACCGAACTTCTGGTATCAGTGTTGTTTGTTTGTTTGTTTTTTTGTTTGTTTGTTTTAGTTGAATTGCTTTGTTTTAGCTCCATCGCTTCTGGACCCTTGACACCCCCCTTGGCCGGTCGATATGATAGCACCATATCAGATTGAGACTAAGTGACCACACAATTTGGATGTCCACTCATATTTCCCGTGTTATCTCTTGTGGTATGAATGACGGTAAAACTGCGATAAAATGTAATTTCATTTCATAGTCAGGAGGAAAGTTGATCCATCCAGGTATTGATAAATGCTTAGAAGCCCCTTTGTGACTCATCGTGCATGACATATAAGACTGACTGACTCAAAGCGCCAGCTGCAGACTACTTAGTATTGACTCATGTAGTCTGCCATCAAACACACTAAGAAACTGATAACTGATTAGGTGTGACTAGTTGGTGGTAAATGCTATACCTGAAATTTATAATCTTTACCTTTAATATCAATACTTATAGTGCACCTTAAAGATAGATCTATCTATTCACAGAGACAATAAATGTTCCTTATGTTTGTTGTTGTTGTTGTTGTTGTTTTGCAGTCCTTGTTCCACCTGCCTGTATTTCGGAGACTGGTGCTCAACTACGCTCTGTCTGAGCGTGTGCTGGAAAAGTGTAAGAGCCATTCAGTGAGTATACTTTTGTCATGGGCATTTGAGATGGAGCCTTACAGTGGCAGGGAAGTTGGATATTTGGCTGGTTAAACAACAAAAACTTAATACGACACCGATATCCTCCATCGATGAAATGATGATGATGATTTATTTCAGACATGTAAATAAGCAGGATACAGATGGGCGGCACAATGGCATAGTGGCTAGCGTGGTCACCTCACTGCAAGAAGGTCCTGGGTTCGAGTCCCGGGGTAGTCCAAACTTGGGGGTCATCCCGGGTCGTCCTCTGTGTGGAGTCTGCATGTTCTCCCCGTGTCTGTGTGGGTTTCCTCCGGTTGCTCCGGTTTCCTCCCACAGTCCAAAGACATGCAGGTCAGGTGAATCGGCCGTGCTAAATTGTCCCTAGATATGAGTGTGTGTGTGTGTGTGTGTGTGTGTGTGTGTGTGTGTGTGTGTGTGTGTGTGTGTGTGTGTGTGTATGTGTGTGTGTGTGTGTGTGTGTGTGTGTGTGTTGGCCTTGGCCCTGTGATGGCCTGGCGGCCTATCCAAGGTGTCTCCCCGCCTGCCACTCAATGATGCTGGGATAGGCTCCAAGATCCCCGTGACCCTGAGAGCAGGATAAGTGGTTTGGATTATGGATGGATGGATACATAAGCCATTGCCAAAAATCTGAAGTGATCAACAAATCCACATATCAGACTCAGCGAACAGATCTCAGTATGCATCAGATTATTTGTGACATGTTGGAGAAGGAGTAGGAGGATGTATACACTTACTTTTTCCTAACCCTTCTCACCTACTCATAAGTTAATTCAGCTACTATACATTTCAAACCCAATCCCCACTGTACTGTATAGTTCAAATTCAATGCAAGTATCATGCATTATCACATTCAAATCTGCAGTATGACTTAAAGTGTTTCAGGTAGTGTCGCGACTTCTTTAAGAAGGAAGGCACCCTCAGCCAATATGATGAAAGGAGAACACAAAAGCATTTTGACTGGTGTTTCAAATAATTCACGCAGTAAATATTTAGCATGCATGATTCAGTTTCACTCATGATGACCTGGTGTGGTGTTGACTCAATTCTAATTAACGACAGAGGGAAACAGGAACAAGTTAACATCTCAGAAAACCTGTTTATGGTTGCCCAAGGATAAAGGAAAGACAAGGGGCTGTGAAGTTGGGTATCAGCAATTTATGAATTAATTTCACCTGAAAACATGCTAAAATATGCTCCAGGAGAGGCTACATTAAAGCATCTCGCCCACATCAAATTCAGGGTATGTAAAACAGATAGGCAAGTAGGTGTTTTGGAGACCTCAGTATTACGGTGAGATTTGCCTTTTTTTCCTCCACCATTTATTTCATAGTTTAAAGGGCGGAGGCCTCTGAAGCTTGCATATTGGGCCATAAAAGTGCAATATCAGTAATAATCATAAAGCTACCAACCTAGCAGCCACATTGTCCTGGCTGGCTGTATTAGATTACTTGATGTTCTCCCTATTGTCTCAGACTAATTTATATCAGAAATCTACATGTGGGATTAACCGTAAGCAATCAGTGTGTGCACTACAACATGCCAGACAGAAACAACCACAGAAGTGATCATTTCATCTGTGAGATTTGATTCGATTACTGAGGCACCTATTTGAACAGAGATTTGTAGATGTTGACAATAACACAACTCACTTTTGGTTGAAGTCTAATGGACAATAAGTTTATGTTGGAGATGTTTCCCCTGTCTACGTATTGCATAGTTCTTCCGGTGTCTGTGTGAGATGATATGGGTTGGAGGGGTGGAGGCCTGATTGAGGTGTGTGTTTGACAGGACAAGAGGAACATAGCTTTCATGCAGGAACTGCGTTGTCTCTTCGCCCTCATGGTGGGCTCCAACCGCAGGTTTGTGGACCCGTCTGCAGCGGTGGAGTTACTGCGAGAAGCCTTCAGGACCAACGAAGCCCAGCAGGTATAAACTACAACCTTTTGTAACAAGTAATACACCAGCATAGACACAAATGTACAAGTGAAGGAATTAAAAAACTGAAAGAAAGGATAATATATTAAAAAGGAATCTATTGTGGGCATCCGGGTAGTGTAGTGGTCTATTCCGTTGCCTACCAACACGGGGATCGCTGGTTCGAATCCCCGTGATACCTTCGGCTTGGTCGAGTGTCCCTACAGACACAATTGGCCGGGTCTGCGGGTGGGAAGCCGGATGTGGGTATGTGTCCTGGTCGCTGCACTAGCATCTCCTCTGGTCAGTCAGGGTGCCTGTTCAGAGGGGAAGGAGAACTGGGGGGAATAGCGTGATCCTCCCATGTGCTACATCCCCCTGGTAAAACTCCTCACTGTCAGGTGAAAAGAAGTGGCTGGCGAATCCACATGTATCGGAGGAGGCATGTGGTAGTCTGCAGCCCTCCTCTGATCGGCAGAGTGGGTGGAGCAGAGACCGGGACAGCTCAGAAGAGCTGGGTAATTGACCAGATACAATTGGAGAGAAAAAAAGGAGGGGGTAAATAAATAAATGAATGCATATAATATGGTTTCAGACAATTCCTGACATGTACATTGTTAGCAGTGTTTGGGTATAACATTATGCATCATTTGGTCCAACTGGCTATCTTATGTGTATGTAAGTGTGTAAGGGAAAATGATATCGAGTGAAGGATGTGCTTTAGACAAATTCTATGAAGGGGGCCCAGGATTTGATATATCTATCCCGGGAGCTGTTCCGATTACAGCTCAACTTCTCTAATGGAGTCATAGAGAGAACTTCCTTCAACCCAGTGTTTAAACGAGGGAGGTTTCACTGACTTCAATTGCAGAAAATTAGCCTCTGGGCCAGCAGCGTTACAAGTGCTATTGTGTTTTCCTGGAGAACAGTAAGTTGTTCTGCTGATGGAGACACCCCAAAGACAGTAATTATGGGGCTAGGATCTACTGTCTCACCACAAATGAAGGAGATTGCTTCGAAAATCCTTACCCAGAAGTTACCTAGTGATTTGCATGACCAGAACATGTGATCTAACGTAGCTGGACTGTGGCGACATCTCAGGCACTCGGGGTTGGTGCCAGGCTGTATATTTTGGCCAGTTTCTCATTTGAATAATGCAATCGATGTATGATATTGAATTGGATGAGACAATGTTTATTGCAGAAAGACTTGGTATGTATACGTTTTAAACTACATTGCCACGTCTCATCACAGAGTCTAACATCCAAGTCCTCCTTTCAGGCCAGTTTAGCGATATTTCATGAGGGAGCTGATGTCTTGTATTGTTTTATAGACTTTTGACACCCTTCCTTTCCCATAAGGGTCTAATTCCAGTGTAGCATCCCTTGCATTTGTAGGTGGTAAAGAGGGAAATGGGAAGCGTTTCTTAGCAAAACTACACACCATAAGTATCTGAAAAGATGGTTCTGCAGAATATTATCTTTCTGCAGTGTTTCAAATGAAGTGAATGCGCCTTCGACAAAGACGTCACCAAAGATTACCAAACCATTCCTATGCCATGTTTTGA